>NW_026973681.1:882500-885000 GCF_035594125.1 Scylla paramamosain | reverse complement strand
AGTCCTTCCATCGGCCAGCCGTACCTCAGAGCAATGGCGTCGACAAATTCTTGTTTGTTGAGGCTGAAGCCCTTCGCTCTGATGGGCAGTGACGTTAGCCAGTTAGAGGCTCCCGTTTCCTGTGAAGTGAGGATTTTTCTCACTGTGGTTGCAGGCAGGATGTTTATCAGGTCTTCGAGACAGTTTCGTTGATGTTGTTGCCTATCTCTAGATATAATTCGTCCTTGCTCAGTGACTGCACTTTGGGCTATTTCACCATGTGCGTCCTGAGCAATGATCTTCTCTGTGAGGGACCTGGTGAGCTTGAGGGAGTTGAGGTTCTCCACAGTCGCCAACTTCTCAGGGGAGGTGATTCCCATCCCGCCCAGTCTTGGTGGAAGTTCGAGCAGCGCCCTTTCCCCATCTCCGATGGTGTGGTATCTCAGTAACGCTGGGAGGAAGGTGTTCCTTATCGAGACCTCCAGTGGTGCAAGGAGAGGGCTGATGCCTGGGATGGTGCGCATGGCGAATCTCCATCGATGCTGCAAGCCGTGGATGTAGGCAGAGTAGGCTGCATGAGGCTCAGTCCTGGCCATGTCAGACAGGACTTCCACCTCATGTATCCACTCCTTCACCTTTTCTCCTATGTACTCCTTCTTGAACTCCTCTGTTCCGATGACAGCACCCAGATGCCGTTGTCCATCCTTTGTTATTATAACTCCACTGCCACTGAAGCTATCCACTGCACTGTCATAGTGTTCAGGCTTTACAATAAGGACGGACTTAGCGGCATTGGGTGTGTACCCTATGATGGGACCATTGTCGTTCACTAAGCCCCACCATTTTTTCAAGTCTGTTATTTTGCCGGCCCCTGACAGGTCATCCGCGTACGCCACTTGCTTCACACTCGTTTTCTCATATGAGATAACTTGTTGCAGCACTGAAAGTCCGAGGGCGTACATCGCCATGGCCACTGGGTCACCTTGTGTTGTCCCTTCCATGGACTTTAACACCTTAACACTATTACCACTATTACTACATATGTACAAATCCTAGGGGTCACTATATGTGTTTTCTACATATTGTGCCAGAGAGGGACATTTTACTCGAATGTTGTGAAGCATTGTTTTTCTGTTAATAGTGTTGAAAGCGTTTTTGGCGTCCACTAATAACACCGCTTCACAATTGTCTTCACTGAACATTTCCCTCATAGCGTGGATGGCGGCTTCCCCTCCTGCCTGCTGTCCTGCACATACTTGCAGGTTCCCCGCTGCCCTCCTTACGTCGTCCTTGACCACTGTCATGACGCATTTACCCACGATGCGTCTTATCACCTCGCCGATGCCAATTGGTCTGCATCCCGGCTTTTTGTCCAGCGGGATTAATCGGCATGCTGTGAGAGCCTCGACGTGGTGACAATTTGTGGTGGCAAGCTTCCTCGCCAGTGCTGCCAGGGCGCCGCATAGGTCGTTAGCTGCGCTGCCACAGAGTGCGCCGCTCAACAGGCGACGCCACCCTCTAGCGTCTAGTCCTGAGGGACCAGCACTGCCGTGTGTCTGGAGAGACTTCTTCCAGATCATCTCTCCAGTTATCACCTCGTAGATGACATCATTGGGCTTGCGGAAAGGCCCCTGCATCCTGAGGCCCTCCTCGTCACTGGGGGGAGGATGTTTTTCCTTCAGCAGGTGGATGGTTTCCCTGGTGAGGGGCAACACTCCACCTGACTGCTGTTCATTAAGTGCCCGCAGAGCCCTGGACACCTGTCCTTGCCGCATATTGCCAGCGAAATTACGGGCTTTGTCTTCCTGCCCTTGTTGGTTTCCTGATGGTCTTGGCAGCCTCTTCTGGATGGCTCGGGCTTCCTCCAGGAGCTCATCCAGTTGGTTGTTCTGCCATAGACCCACTCTTCTTGCGACGGCTTTCACGTTTTCCGCCACCTTCGCATTTCTATGTGTCTTTTGAAAGAAGAGTTTTGGCAGTGTGAAGAATAATTTCATCGCATACGGTGCGAGGGGTGACTCTTGTAAGTAATTGTTGAGGAGGATGACCATCTCTTGTACAATTTTGTTGGTGGCTGCACACTTTGGTGGATCGAACAGATGACATGTCGACCACCCAACTAATTCTGTGTAAGTGTTGTTCACCCATATGGTTGTTTCTTCTTCTGTTAGTCCTTTCCAGACTAAGTTTCTCCTCCCGTTTGTATGTCTCGCGGCGTAGGCATTGTGTTGCGGTAGCGATGGGGCGTGTTGTGACGGTGTTGATGGCAGGGCAGCCTCCCCTCCCATCTCTGTCTCCATCTTTCGCTCTTGTTCCTCATCCTGCTGGGATTCCTGGCTGTCCCCTGGCTCCTCCTCCCTCTCAGTGCCCTGGTGGTCACGTCCCAGGGGGTTTTGGCATCCATCTCCCTTTCTACAATTTATACACTTTTTGTTTTGTCTCACACATTGACAATTAATGCATCTGTGTTCCTCTTTTGTACACTGACAACATCTTCTTTGTGCAGGTGGGTTAGACATTG
>NW_026973681.1:870000-875000 GCF_035594125.1 Scylla paramamosain | reverse complement strand
TGAATGATAGTGAATGAAAAAGGGGGAAAAAGAGGGGAGAATCCGCGTGAATAAATTGGGCAGATGCAAGGAGTAAGTGGAAAATGGAAGAAGAGGAAGTAGTAGGAAAAAGAAGAGATAAAAACAAAACAAAAAACCACAGTAGCGATTTGTTACGAAAGAGGAAATACGAAGAAGGAAATAAAGTAGAGGAAAAACTATATAAATCCGATCACAATTCAGATTTAATTTCCTGCACGAGTTTGTTTTGTACTTTGTGTTGTGGTGGTGGTGGTGGTGGTGGTACAGGTGTTAACGGTTGTGGTTGTGTTGCTGTTGTGTTGGGGCTGTGGTGGTGGTGAACCAGATGGTGTGGAGCTGGGGTTGTTGTTGTTGTTGTTGTTGCTGTTATCGATTTTTATATTGTTTTACAGAGAGAGAGAGAGAGAGAGAGAGAGAGAGAGAGAATGTTAAAGGAAACCTGGTGTGTCGTGGCGTTGACCACACTGAAAGGCAGGCATCTACTCGTAATTAGGAGTAGCCGGAGATTATAGGAAGCCGTGCCACGTAACAAGGAACATAATATACCATTTTGCCTTAATCCTTATTTATATTTCCAGTTCACATTACCCACATCAGTGCACTACACATTCTCGATCCAATGGGCATATTTGTTGCTCCAGTCCGGCACTACAACCAGACTTGTAATTAGAACCAGTGGAGTTGGCACCCCACTTTCCACACGATCAGCTACACTGCCCTCACGTTGACACCACTCGGCCCTACTCGTCCACCTGGCAACCTAACGCCGTTGGCTGCTAACTCCTGCAACCATACACCAACATAACTATTCTTACACAACCCTCACTATGCATCGCCCGATAATGGACAGTTGTTACCTAGCCCAACAATCACAATTCACTTTGTTCTCCCCGATAAGGAACATTATTTATAGAACCCGTTAAACACACACTTAACACTTAAGTGTAGTTATCAATGCCTCTGAATAACACCTTTTCCAATTGTGTGCAATAGAAAACACAGTGAAAACAATTACTAGGAAAGAAAAGAGTAAGTGTACTCACCTCAAGAGTGCAGGTGTGTAGACTCTGGGAGACGGGAGGAAGCAAGGAGTGAGGCGGGAGGTGCCTGTGGGGAGAGACACACTGTGCTTCATGCTCTTACATTTATACTCCACAAGCACAAGTCTGTACCTGTGTACATCTATCTATTTGTATCTATCTGTATAAACACACACACACACACACACACAGAGAGAGAGAGAGAGAGAGAGAGAGAGAGAGAGAGAGAGAGAGAGAGAGAGAGAGAGAGAGAGAGAGAGAGAGAGAGAGAGAGAGAGAGAGAGAGAGAGAGAGAGAGAGAGAGAGAGAGAGAGAGAGAGAGAGAGAGAGAGAGAGAGAGAGAGAGAGAGATCCAAAAATGTACTCCTTGTTTGACTCGCTATAATTAACTGAATTTTTTTTTTTTTCAGAAGTAGTTGGCCAAAATAATAATGTCAGAAGTAAGACAAAGCTTTGAAGAAAGAACATCTGTCATAAAGTGTTACTGGAGGCACGAAAAATGTCAAAGAAGTGCAAAGACAATTCAGAAGACACTTTGACAGGAATCCACCAAGGTGACGCACCATTGCTCGCATCACAGCTAAGTTTGTACCAGATGGAACTGTTCACGACCTCCATAAGCAAGCGTGTGTAGTAGTAGTAGTAGTAGTAGTAGTAGTAGTAGTGGTTGTAGTGGGTATTAGTGGTGGTAGTAATACTAGTGGTAGCAGTAATAGAAGTAAGGAGAGTAGAAGCCTTTGTGAGAGGAAAAAAGTAGTAGTAGCAGTAATAGTAGTAGTAGTGGTAGAGGTAATATTTGCGATTTGTTACTACTACTACTACTGCTACTACTACTACTAGTACTTACTACTACTGCTACTACTACAACTACTACTACTACTACTACTACTACCTCTAACACTATTACTACTACTGCTGCTAATAATACTATGTGAATATTAATAGTAATGCCTTAAAAATTGTTGCAAAAACAGCTGCAGTAGTTTGTATTTATATTAGTAATAGCAGTAGTAATAATAGTGGTAATAATAGTAGTAGTAGATGTTTTTGTTGTTATATTGCTACTATAATTGGTTATCAATATCACACACACACAGTAGTAGTAGTAGTAGTAGTAGTAATAGTAGTTATAGTAGTAGTAAGAGTAGAAGCAATAGTAGTTTTAATAATTTAGTATAATTTAATTATTTGATTAATATTATTTATTTATTTATCTATTTCATTTTATTTATCTATTTATTTATTTATTTTTATTTTTTTGGTAGATATATGGTGTTTTTTTGTGGATATGAGTGTGTTCGTTGGTTGAACAAGTCCCTGTATATCAAGTAGACCTTTGTGTGTCGCTCAAGTACCGAACGGCCTGGAAACACTGAGCCAAAGGGACGCCGCTCAGTCTGCAGCCAGTGTGGCGGCGTATCTTGTGTGGTGCGCGTGTGTATCGCATTGTGTTCCTCCTCATAGACTTAGTGGTGGTCAAGATAACCAGGATTGGCCAAGCCCTCCCTGAAGTGTGCTACCAGTAGTGTACCAGGTGTGTTGAGTAGCCGCCAGGTGTACAGCCATACGTGTGTTGTGTACATGTGCATGTTGTGTACAGAAAGACCTCCTGCTGGTGTTTTGTTAGTCCCATCATGCCGCTGGCCCGGGAAACTACACTTGCCCCTCTTCTCAGAGACGCCATCTTGTTGTGTCAGTCCGAGACGCCTCCTTCCCCCCCACTCTCTCCCCACCACCCGCCAGCCACTCCTTCTCACTTCCGCCAGCACTTCTGGCCGCCCAATAGCCAGCAGCACCTTCACGGCAACTACCTGCCAGCCTGCCTTCCTGTCCTTATCTCCTCCCACTCCCTCCCCCCCTTCCCTCAACCCACTCCCTTCCTAATCCCATTTCGCCACCCACTCCTGCCAGGCCCCTACCAGCAACCCACTCCTTCCCGCTCCAAGCCCTACCAGCCGCCCCTTCCCGCCCCCCACCCACCATCCACTCCTTCCGGCCCCCACCCGCCTCACGCTCCTTTCCCCTTTCCGCCGCCCACACACGAGGTGCTCTCCTCGCTCCCTCCCCCCCACTCCATGACGTCCACGGACCAGCGGTGACAGTGACTAGCTGGTGTGAACCGCACCTCACACCCGCTCTACCTAAATACTGCTACTACTACTGCTACTGCTGCTACCACTGCTGTTACTATTACTACTGTTACTTCTACTGCTACTATTACTGCTACTATAATTACTAGTGCTACTAGAATTCTATTACTACTATTACTGCTACTGCTGCCACTACTGGCGCTACTACTACTACTGCTGCTACTACTACTACTACTACTACTGCTACTACTATTACAACTACTACAATTCTGTTACTACTACTACTGCTGCTACTACTACTACTACTACTACTACTGCTACTACTATTACAACTACTACAATTCTGTTACTACTACTACTACTACTACTACTACTACTACTACTACTACTACTACTACTACTACTACTGCTACTACTACTACTCGTTCTACTTCTACTACTGCTACTAATACTGATATTAGCTCTACTACTACTACTACTACTACTACTACTATTATTACGATTACTGTTACTACTATTACTTCTATTAGTATTACTACGACTATTATTATTACGACTACTTTTAGTACAAAAATGAATACTACTACTATTACTACTACTACAATAATTATTATTACGAGTACTCATACTACTGCTTCTATTACTACTACTACTACTACTACAACTACTACTACTGCTACTACTACTACTACTACAACTACTACTTCCTTGCAAGCCTCCCTGTCCGCTTTACCGTCATTCCTTGATTCATATTTTTTTATTATTTATGTTGTTATTAGTGTGTGTGTGTGTGTGTGTGTGTGTGTGTGTGTGTGTGTGTGTGTATGTGTGTGTGTGTGTGTGTGTGTGTGTGTGTGTGTGTGTGTGTGTGTGTGTGCAGGATTACAGATAAAAATATTATTCATGGACACTGTAATTTATATGCGGAAAAAACAAACAAAAAATCTTACAGTGCACTATTCTCTCTCTCTCTCTCTCTCTCTCTCTCTCTCTCTCTCTCTCTCTCTCTCTCTCTCTCTCTCTCTCTCTCTCTCTCTTGTCAGTCAGTCAGCTGTTTTCAAGGTCGCTGGGTCTCGCTCCCCTTTTTATTATTTATATTGTTATTAGTGTGTGTGTGTGTGTGTGCAGGATTACAGATAAAAATATTATTCATGGACACTGTAATTTATTTGCGGAAATAACAAACAAAAAATCTTACAGTGCACTATTCTCTCTCTCTCTCTCTCTCTCTCTCTCTCTCTCTCTCTCTCTCTCTCTCTCTCTCTCTCTCTCTCTCTCTTGTCAGTCAGTCAGCTGTTTTCAAGGTCGCTGGGTCTCGCTCCCCTCCTGCCTGGCTTGTATGATGCCACGTAGCATTTTACAGGAGTACTTTTAATCACCGCAGTAATGTTGTCGTGCCATGCTTGTCGGTAAATTATGTGCTTTTTAATGACACTTGTCTTGTTATAACACACACACACACACACACACACACACACACACACACACACACACACACACACACACACACACACACACACACACACACACACACACACATTTGCCTGCTCTCTCTCTCCTCTCTCTCTCTCTCTCTCTCTCTCTCTCTCTCTCTCTCTCTCTCTCTCTCTCTCTCTCTCTCTCTCTCTTTCTCTCCATCTTTCTCCACCCGCGCATCCTCCTCCTAATAGTAGTAAATCTATTATTATTATTATCATTATTATTATTATTATTATTATTATTAGTAGTAGTAGTAGTAGTAGTACTAAGAGGAGGAGGAGGAGGAGCAGCAGCATCAGTAGCAGCAGCAGAAATAGTAGTAACTGTGGTAGAAATAATAGTAGTTGTAGTAATAGTAGTAGTAATAGTA
>NW_026973681.1:837500-867500 GCF_035594125.1 Scylla paramamosain | reverse complement strand
GTGCTGGACTATTGGTCAACAAGGAGCCCTGAAAGTTACGTGGTACAACTATCTCGGCGATAGTAAAGGCTGTAAGTAGTAGTAGTAGTTGTAGTAATAGTAGTAGTAATAGTAGTTATGCGTGTAATGTCAATATGGTCCATTTTGTAACTGTAATTGGAAAAATTTTCGACTTTGTGTTTCTTAAAGGCGTGACGTAATTAGAGAAAACGTATGTATTTTAAGGGACACTAGCCTGTACTTCATTATTCCTGTTTATTGCTATTATAGGAGTTTCTTGATAGTTTTACTTGTATATACTATTTAAATCTACTATTCAATTTATTATGTGTAAGTGGGAGATGTCAGAGAAAGAGCCATATTTATAATTTTCATTTGTAAGGTCAATAAGGTCCATTTTATTAAGTAAATTTATAAGATGCTTGACCTTATGTTTCTTAAATGAGTGACGTAATTAGAGAAAATGTGTGTCTTTTAAGGAACACTAACCTATACTTCATTAATGTGGTTATTGTTGTTATACGAGTTTTCCGGTGTATATACTATTTAAATCTACTATTTTGTGTTGTATAATACTATGTTTGAATGGTAAAACTAAGAGAAAGAGTCATATTTGTAATGTTTACATGTAAGGTCAATATGGTCTAGTCTGTAACTGTAATTTGAAGGATTTTCAACCTTTTGTTTCTTAGTAAATGACGTAATTAGAAAAAAACGAATCTTCTTTAAGGGGAAACTAAACAACAATGAATTATTCCTCTTTATTCTTAATACTGCAGATACACACACACACACGTAATTATGATTTTGAAAGTTTGATTAAATGTTCATTGACCAAATGTCCTTCGTTGAAATGTGCTTTAGCCATCGTTCCGGCCACGAATGAAACCAGGTATATAATTGATTTACAAAGACAGACCATTATGAGGAAGGCAGAATTGATGGTGCAATGCAAAAATGTGTAGGACTATACCAAAGTAAACTATTAAAATGTATTTATTTTCCAGTTGCAGAAAGGGATCTGATGATATCCTCCAAAGCAATATAATACCACCATTGCTAGTCCTGTTTGGTTATCCCATTAACAAAAAAAAAAAAAAACTTATAAGAATAAAAAGTTTGCAAGGTCCTGTATCGCAGTAAGTGGTGGTGGACAACAGTGTGAAAGTTTGTGTTTTATCTCTTCATAATTTACTTATGCATACATTTTGTATTTAGCACTATGAAAGTTGATAGCAAGTTTTATGCATGCAGGTCTTGGTGCTTTAAAACCAGGACATTTTTTTTATTTGTCAAATCATTACACAAATGTACACTCCTCAGAACCAGGATATAGAATTGGATGTGAAATTGATGGCTGTTCTAGATCATACAAATCTGTAAAGTATCTACTAAGACACATTCGTTAGGTGAGGATAGGAGAGGTTAAGTGAGGATAGGTGAGGTTAAGAGCGTTTAGATGATAGGTGAGGTTAGGTAAGTTTAGTTATATTTTAGATGTGGTTAGGTGAAGTTAGATGAGGTTAGGTGTGATTAGGAGAGTTTAAGAGAGGATAAGTGAGGTTAGATGAGGTTAGGTGTTAAGTGAGGTTAGTTGAGGTTAGGTGAGGTTATGTAAGGTTAGATGTGGTTAGGTGTGATTAGTTAATGTTAGGTTTGATTGGGTTATGTTACATGAGGTTAGGTGACTTAGGTAAATTTAGGATAAGTTAGGTAAGGTTAGTAGAGGTTAGCTGAGGCTATGTGAGGTTAGGTGATTCTAGGTATGGCTAGGTGAGGTTAGGTATGGTTATGTGTGGTTAAGTGAGGTTAGGTGAGATTAGGTGTGGTTAGGTAACTTAAGTTTATTTAGGTTAGGTTAGGTAAGGTTAGGAGAAGTTAGGTGAGGTTAGGTGTCGTTAGGTGTGGTTATGTGAGTTTAGGTGTGGTTATATGTGGTTAGATGTGGTTAAGAAAGGTTAGATGAGGTTAGGCGTGGTTAAGTGAGGTTAAGTGAGGTTACTTTAGTTTTTGTTTGGATAGGTGGAGTTAAGTGTGCTTAGAAGAGATTAGGGGAGTTAAGGTGTGGTTAGGTGAAGTTATGTGAGGTTTGGTGGTTAGGTAAGGGTGTGTGAGGTTAAGTGTCAGTTGGTATGGTAAGGTGATGTTAAGTGACGTTCGATGTAGTGAGTTGAAGTTTTGTGAGGTTAGGTGAGGTTAAGTGTGCTTAGGTGAAGTTGTATGAGTTTAGGTGTGCTTAAGTGATATTGGGAAAGGGGGTGATGTTCGGTGATGATAGGTAAAATTAGGTGAGATTAGGTAACGTTAGGTATAATTAGGTGAGGTTAAGTGAGGTTAGGTGTGGTTAGTTGAGAATAGGTGATCTTATGTGATTTTAGGTAAGATCAAGTGAGATAAGATGAGGTTAGGTAATGTTAAGGTGGGGTTAGGTAAGGTTAGAAGAGGTTGAGCAAGGTTAGGTAAGATTAGGTGAGGTTAGATGATATTTGCTGAGGTTAGGTGAGGCTAAGTTGTTTTATGCATATTCAGGTGATGTTAGATGGTGTGGTTACCTGTGATTATGTGACTTTAGGTAAGGGTAGCTAAGATTAGGTAAGTTTAGGTGAGGTAGGTGAGTTTAGGTGAGGTTGGGTGTAACTTGGTGTGGTTATTTGAGATATGTGATGTTAGATTTGATTAGGTGAGATTAGGTGACTTAGGGTAGTTTAGGTGAGGTTTGTTGTATTTAGGTGATGTTTGGTGAGAATATGTGTTGTTATTGAGGATAGGTGAAGTTTAATGAGGTTAGGTGTGGTTATGTAAGGTTAGGTAATGTTATGTATAGTTAGGTGAGGTTAAGTGAGATTTGTTAAAGTTAGGTGAGGTTAGGTAAGGTTAAGTGAGGTTATTTTATGATAGATGAGGTTAGGTGACTTTAGGTATGGTTAGGTGAGGTTAGGTGAAGTTAGGAGAGGTTAAGTCACATTATGTGTGGTGAGGTGAAGTTACATTAGGTTGGGTAAGGTTAGGTAAGATTAGGTGAGGTTAGATGTTATTAGGTAAAGTTATGTGAGGTTAGATGTGGTTAGATGTGGTTAGTGAAGGATAGGTGAAGTTATGTGATTTTAGCTAAGATTATGTGAGCTTGTGATGTTTGTGAAATAATGTTAGGTGATGTTAAGTGATGTTAAGTGATAATAGCTGAAGTTAGGTTCAGTGAGGTTAGGTGAGGTTAACTGAGGTTAGGTGAGATTAGGTGCGGTTAGGTGTGATCAGGTGACTCTGAGTGAGGTTTGGTGATGTTAGGTGTGGTTAGGTGAGGTTATATGAGGTTAAGTTTGGTTGGGAGTGGTTATGTTACGTTAGCTGCGATTAGGTAAATTAGGTTTGGTTAGAAGTTATGTAAGGTTAGGAGAGTTTAGGTGAGGTTAGGTGCTGTTAGATGAGATTAGGTGTGGTAATATGAGGTTAGGTGGGGTCAGGTGAGGTTAGGGTAGGTTAGCTGAGGATAGGAGACGTTAGGAAAGGTTAGGTGAGGCTAGTGAGTTTTTTAGAGGATAGGTGTGATTAGGTGAGGTTAGTTGAAGTTAGGTTAGGTTAGTTAGATTCGGTAAGGTTAACTGAGGTTAGGTGAGTTTATTTTAAGATTAGGTGAGGTTAGGCGAGGTTAGGTGTCATTATATGTGGTTATATAAAGTTTAAGTGTGTTTAGGTATGGTTAGGTGAGGTTAGGGAAAGATAGGTGATGTTAGGTTAGGCTAGATGTGATTAGATGTGATTTGGTGATGTCAGTTGTGATTAGGAATGGTTAGGTGACTTAGGTGACGTTATGTTTGGTTATGTGAGGTTAGGAGAGGTTAAATGATGCTAGGTAAGGTAAGTTATATGAGGTTAGGCATGCTTAGGTAAGGTTATGTGAGGTTAGGAGAGGATAGGTAAGTTTAGGTGAAGTTAGATATGTATAGGTCTGGTTATTAGCTGTTTGTTGAGGTTAAGTGAGGTTAATTGTTGTTTGGTGTGGTTAGGTGAGGTTAGTTGTTGTAACTTGTGGTTAGTAGGGTTTATGTTATGTTAAATGAGGTCAGGTTTGGTTAAGAGAGGTTAAGAGAGGTTGTTAGCAGTGGATATGTGTGATTATGTGTGGTTAGGAGAGGTTTAGTTAGGTTAAGTGGGGGTAGGTCTGGTTAGGTGAAGTTTCATGAGATTAGGTGAGCTTAGGTCAGGCTAGGTAAAACTAGGTGAGGTTAGGTGTGGAATGCTGTTGTAATATGAGATTAGGTCAGGTTAGCTTAGGTTATGTGAGGTTAGGTGTGTTTAGGTGTGCTTAGGTAAGGCTAGTTTTCCTGCTAGGTGAGGTTTAGGTTTAATGAGGTTAGGTAAGTGTAGGTGATGTAAGGTAAGGTTAAGTGTTCATAGGTGAGTTTAGGCAAGTTTACTTTAAGTTATGTGTGCTTAGGTGAGGTTAGATGTACTTAGGTAAGGTTAGTTGTGGTTAGGTGAGATTAGGTATGTTTAGGTGAGGTTAGGTATGGTTAGGTGATATTAGGTATGTTTAGGTGAAGTTAGGTGAAGTTAGATGAATTTAGGTATGGTAAGGTGAGGTTAGAAAGGTTAGGTGTGCTTATGAGAGGTTCGGTGAGGTTAAGGAAGGTTAGGGTTGCTTAGATGAGGTTAGGTGAGGTAAGGTGTGCTTAGGTAAGATTAGGTTAGGTGAAATTAGGACAGGTTAGGTGATGTTATGTGATGTTGGGTAATACTAGGTATGGTTAGGTGTGTTTAGGTAAGGTTAAGTAAAGTTAGGTTTGTTTAGTAGTGGTTAGGAGAGGTGAGGCGAGGTTAGGCGAGGCTAAATGTGGTTACATAAGGTTAAGTGAGGTTAGGTGAAGTTAGGTTAGGTGAGGTTAAGTAAGGTGAAGTTAGGTTAGGTGAGGTTAAGTAAGGTTAAGTGAGATTACTTAAGGTTAGGTGAGCATAAGTTAGGTGTGCTTACGGTGATTAGGTTAAGATTTTTTAGGGTTATTAGGTGAGTTTATGTATCCTTACATGAGGATAGATGAGGTTAGGACAGGTTAGGAGAGGTTAGGTGAAGTTAGGTAATTCTGGGTGTGATTACGTGTGGTATGGGATGAGGGTTATGAGAGGTTAGGTGATGTTAGGTGAAGTTAAATGAGGTTAGGTGAAGTTAAATGAGGTTAGATGTAGTTAGGTTAGTTTAATTAAGGTTAGGTGAGGTTAGCTGAAATTAGGTGAGGTTAGGTGAAGTTATGTTAAGTTACGTTATATTTGGTTAGGTTGAGGTAAGGTGAGGTTAGATAAGGTGAGCTGAGATTATGTGAGCTTGCATGAGGTTAGGTAACGCTACATATGGTTAGGTGAGGTTGTGTTATAATTATGATAAGGTGTGGTTAGGTGAGGTTAGATAATATTAGGTCAGGTTATGTGAGGCTAGATGAGGTTATGTAAGGTGAGCTGAGGCAAGATGAGTTTAACTGAGGATAGGTATGGTTACTTGAGGTGAGATTAGGTGTGGTTAGGTGTAATTAGTTGAGGTTAGGTGTGATAAGGTGAAGTTAGGTGAGGTTAAATCAGGTAAGGAATGCTTATATTAGGTTTCGCTAGGTTATGAGAGGTTTGGTGATGTCTAGTGAGGTTAGTTGTGGTTAGGTGTGGCTAGGAGAAGTTAGGTGAGGTTAGCTGAGGTTAGATGAGGTTAGGTACTGATGGGTGTGGTTAGGTGTGGTTAGGAGAGGTTATGTGAGGTTAAGAGGTTTAAATGAGGTGAGGTGAGGTTAAGTGAAGTTACTTGTGGTTATGTGAGGTTAGTTCATGTCTAGGTGAGGTTAGCAGAGGTTATGTAAGGTTAGGTGAGGCTAGGTGAGGTTATGCGTGGATAAGTGTTGTAAAGAGAGATAATGTGAGGTTCGGTAAGGTTTGTTTGGGTTATGTGAGATTAGGTAAGGATAGGTGTGATTAGGTGAGGTTTCTTGAGGGTGTGATTGCTTAAGTGAGGTTAGGTTTGGTAAGTTTAGATGAGGTTAGATGTTGTTAGGTGAAGTTAGGTGTGTTTAGCTGAGGTAAGTTGAGGTTAGGTAAGTTTTTAGGTGTGGTTAGGTGAGGTTAGGAGAGTTTAAATTTGCTTAGGGAAGTTTACATGAGGTTATAACAGGTTATGTGACGTTAGTTGAGATTAAGTGTAATTATGTGTGGTTAGTAGATGTTAGGTCATATTAGGTGAGGATAGTTCTGGTTTGGTGTGATTATTTAAGGTTAGGTTTGGTTAAGTGTGGTTAGGAGAGCTTAGGTGAGTTTTATTAAGGTCAGCTTTGGTTAAGAGAAGTTAGATTGTGTTATTTGTGGGTAGGGATGGTTAGGTGTTATTAGGAGAGCTTAGGGGAGGTTAAGTGAGGTTAGGTAAGGTTATGTGAGATTAGGTAATGTTAGGTGTGCTTAGAGGGTGTTAGAGGAGTTTATGTGTCCTTAAGTAAGATTATGTATAGGTATGTGAGGTTAGAGAGGATGGGTGTGTTTGGGTGAGGTTAGGTAAGGTTAGTTGAGGTTATGTGTGCTTAGGTGACATTAACTTGAGGTTAGGTGTGCTTAGGTGGGGTTAGGTGAAGCTAGATGAGGTTTCTTAATGCTAGGTGTGGTTAGGTTTGGTTAGCTGAGGTTAGATGAGGTTAAGTGTGTTTTGGAGTGGTAATGAGAGGATAAGAGATGTTAGGTGAGGCTAGAGGCTAGAAGAGGTTAGGTAAGGTTAAGTGATGTTGGGTGAGATTACTTGAAATTAGGTGAGATTAGGTGAAGTTAGGTTAGTTTAGGTTAGGTTAGGTTCGGTTAGGTTAAGTGAGGTTAGGTGAGGTTAGCTGAGATTAGGTGAGGTTACATGAGGCTAGCTAGGTGATGTTACGTATGGTTAGGTGAGGTTAGGTGAAATTAGTTGTAGTTATGTGTGATTAGGTGAGGTTAGGTGTGACTAGATGAGGTTAGGTAACTTAGGTGAGGCTAGGTTAGGTTATGTGTGGTTTGGAGAGAGTAAGTGATGATAGGTGAGGGTATGTGAGGTTAGGCAAGCTTATATGACGTTACATAATGTTAGGAGAGATTTGGCGAGTTTTGGTGAGGTTAGGTGTGGTTTGGAGAGAT
The DNA here is from genome assembly GCF_035594125.1 of Scylla paramamosain. Lineage (NCBI taxonomy): Eukaryota > Metazoa > Arthropoda > Malacostraca > Decapoda > Portunidae > Scylla > Scylla paramamosain. The sequence goes on along the minus strand of NW_026973681.1, from coordinate 860,378 downwards.
TAGGAGATGTTTGGTGAGGATAGTTGCGGTTTGGTTTGGTTAGGTGAGGTTAGGTGTGGTTAGATATGGATAGGAGAGTTCAAGTGAGGTTAGGTGAGGTCAGGTTTGGTTAAGTGAGGTTAGGTGAAGATAAGTATGAATATATGTGGTTAGGTGTAGTTAGGAGAGGTTCGGTGAGGTTAAGTAGTTTAGGTGAGGTTAGTTGAAGTTAGGTAAAGTTACTTGAGATTTAGTGAGGTAAAGTTTTGAGATTTTAGGTGAGGGCTGGTAAGTTGAAGTGAGTCTAGGTGAGGTTATGAGTGGATATGTATGGTAACATGAGGTTAGGTAAGGTTTGGTGAGGTCAGGTGAGGTTATTTGAGGTTAGGTGAGGTTAGGTGTGCTTAAGAGTGAGGTTAAATTATGTTAGGTGTGCCTAGGTAAGGTTACGTTATGTGTACTTAGGTGAAGTTAGGTTAGGTTAGGTTAGGTTAGGTTAGGTTAGGTAATTCTAGGTGTGGTTAGGTATGGTTATGTGAGGTTAGGTGAGATTAAGTGTCGTTAGGTGAGGTTACATGTCGTTAGGAGAAGTTATCTGAGTACAGGAGAGGTTCGGTGTTGTTAATTGAGATTAGGTGAGCTTCGCTAAGTTTTAGGTAATGTTAGGTAAAGTTAGGTGAGGTTAAGTGAGGTTAAGTGAAGTTAGATAAGATTATGTTTTGTTAGGAGAGGTTAGGTGAGGTTAGATGTGATTAGGTGTGGTTAAGTGTGGTTAAGTGAGGTTATGTGAGCTTAGGTGTGGTTAGGTGATGAACGGTAAGGTAAGGTGTAGATTGAGGTTAAAAGAGTTTGTGTGCTTAGGGGATGTTGGGTGAGGTTAGGTGAGGTCAGGTGTGATTAGGTAAGGTTAGTTGAGTTTAGCATATGTTAGGTTATGTTAGGTGAGGATAAGGATGAGGTTAAGTGAGGTTAGGTGTGGTTAGGAGAAGTTAGGTGAGGTTCTGTGAGTAAGGTTAAGTTTTGTTACATAAAATCAGGTATAGCTAGGTGAGGTTAGGTGCGGTAAGGTGAGGTTAGTTGAGGTTAGCTAAGTTTAGGTGAGGTTAGGTGATGTTATATAAGTTTAGATGAAGTTAGCTGGTATTAGGTATGGCTAGGTAAGATTAGTTTGTATTAAGTGCGGTTAGGTGAAGTTAGATAAGGTTTCGTGAAGCTATGTAAGGTTAGGTGAGGTTAAGTAAGGTTATATGAGGTTAGTTTAGGTTAAGTGAGATTATGTGTGTTAGGTGAGGTTATGTGACGTTAGGTGTGGTTAGGTGTTGTTAGGTGAAGTTAGGTAAATTTTAGGGGCGATTAAGTGAGGAGAGATTAGGTGAGTTGAAGAGAGGTAAGGTAAAGTTAGGTATGTTATATAAGGTTAGGTCCTGTTAGGTGAGGTTAGGTGAGGTTATATGTGGTAAGGTGATATTAGGTTATATTATTTGTGCTCACATTAGGTTACGTAACGTGACGTAAGAAGAGGTTAGTTTAGGTTAAGTGAGGTTAAATGTGGTTATATGTTGTTATGAGAGGTTAGGTGAGGATAGATGATACTATTGTTGGTTAGGTGCGGTTAGTTGATTTAAGTTGAGGTTACGTATGGTTAGGTGAGGTTAAGTTAGGTTTGGTGAAATTAAGTGTGTTAGGTGTGGTTAAGTTATGTTTGATGAGGTTAGGAGTGGTTAGGTGATGTTAGCTGAGGTTACCTATGGGTAGGTATGAATAAGTAATGTTAGGTGAGGTTAGTTGAGGTTACCTTTGGTTAGTCGAGGTTACATGCGGTTAGGTGTGGTTATATGGTGAGATTTGGTGAGGTTAGGTGTGTCTAGGTGAAGTCAAGAGAAGTTAGGTAAGGTTATTTATAATTATGTAAGGTTAGGTGCTATTAGCTAATGTTATGTGAGGTTAGGTGTGCTGAAGTTAGTTTACTAAAGGCTACCTGAGGTTAGAAGAAGGTAGGTGAGGTTAATGATTAGATGTGGTTAGGTGCGGTTAGGAGAGTTTAGGTGAGGTTAGGAGAGATTAAGTGTAGTTTGGTGTCTTTAGGTGATATTAGCTGTGGTTAGCTGAGATTAAGTGAGGTTGTGTGTTGTATGGTGAGAATAGATGAGGTTAGGAAAGGTAATATGAGGTTAAGTAAGGTTAGATGAGGTTACTTGTGGTTAGGTAAGGTTATATGGTGTTAGGTGTCTTGTTAGATGAGGATAGATGAGGTAAAGTGAGGTTAAGTGTAATTAGTTGAGGTTATATGACTTAGGTGAGGTTAGATGAAATTAGGAGAGGTTAGGTGATATTAGGTGTGGTTAGGTGAGGTTATGTGAGGTTAAGTGAGGTTAGCTATGATTAGATGTGGTTAGGTGAGGATCAGTTAGGTTAGGTGAGGTTAGGTGAGGCTATGTGTGATTACATAAAGTTAGATGAGATTAGCTAAGGTTACTAAAAGTTAGATAGGATTTGGTGAGGTGTGTTAGAAGAGGTTAGGTAATATTAGGTGTTTTAGGAGAAGTTAGCTGAGGTTAGGTAAGGTTAGAAGGTTAGGTGAGGGTTGGTGAGGTTTGGTAAGGTCATGTGCGATTAAGTGAGATTAGTAGAAATTAAGGTAAGTTAGGTGAGGCTAAGTGGGAGAAATTAAGGTTAAGTGAGGTTCGGTCAGGTTACGAGATGGTAGGTGAGTTTATCTGAGGTTACATGAGCTTATGTGACGTTAGATGACATAAAGTGTGCTTAGGTGAGAGTAAGTGAGGTTATATTTGCCTAGGTGAGGTTATTTGAGGTTAGGTGAGGTCAGGTGAACTTAGGTTACGTGAGGTAAGGTTAGGTAAGATTATGTGTGGTGAGGTGAGATTAGGTGAGGTTAGGTGAGGTTAGGTTAGGTTAGATTAGTTAGGTTAGGTGAATTTAGGTGTAATTAGGTGAGAATAGGTGTGCTTAAGTGAAATTAGGTGAGGTTAGGACAAGTTTTGCTTGGTGAAGTTAGATGAGGTTAGGTATGGTTAATCATAGTTAGGTGAGGTTAGGTGTGGTTAGTTGTGGTTAGGAGAGGTTATGTGAGGTTAGTTGAGATAATGTGAGGTTATGTGAGGTTAAGTACGGTTATGTAAAGATATGTGAGATTAGGTGAGGTTAGGTAATGTTAGGTGTGGTTCTGATTGATTAGTTAAGGATAGTTGAGTGTTAAGTGAGGTTACATAAGGTTAAGTGATGTTAGGTAAGGTTAGGTAAACTTACATGAGGTTAAGTATTTGATTCTAAGGTTAGCTGAAGTTAGATGATATTAGCTGAGATTAGAGGATGTTATATGATGTTATATGAGGTTACGTTATGAGTGATTAGTATGAGTGATTAGGATATTTGAAGTTAGGTGAAGTTAGGTAAGGTTAGGTTAGGTTAGGTGAGGTTAAGTGAAATTAGGTGATATTAATTGCGGTTAGTTGTCAGCAGCTGAGGTTAGGTGAGGTTAAATGTGGTTAGGAGATGTTAGGTATTAATAGGTGAGGTTATGTTAAGTTAGGTATTGTTGGGTGAGATTAGGTGAGGTTAGGTAAGGGAGGGTGATGTTTGAATACTTGGGTGAGGTTACATGAGGTTAGGTAAGGTTAAGAGAGGCTAGGTATGGTTAGGTGTGGTTGGATGATGTTTCTTATTGAGGTTAGTTGAGGTTAGGTGTGTTTGGGTGAGGTTTGGTGAGGTTAGATGAGGATAACTGATGATAAGTGAGTTAAGGTAAGGTAAGTTTAGGTGAGGTTATGTAAGGTTAAGTGTGGTAATGTGAAATTAGTTGAAGTTAGGTGAGATTATGCGAGTTTAAGTGAGGTTAGATGTGGTTGGATGAGGTTAGGTTATGTTAGGTGTAGTTAGGTGTTGTTAGGTGAGGATAATTGATGATGATGAGTTGAATTAAGTTAAGGTTAGGTGAGAGTAAAATAATAATAATAATAATAATAATAATAATAATAATAATAATAATAAGAAGAAGAAGAAGAAGAAGAAGAAGAAGAAGAAGAAGAAGAAGAATTATAATAATAATAATAATAATAATAATAATAATAATAATAATAATAATAATAATAATAATAATAATAATAATAATAATGATAATAATAATAATGATAATAATAATAATAATAATAATAATAATAATAATAATGATAATAATAATAATAATAATAATAATAATAATAATAATAATAATAATAATAATAATAATAATAATAATAATAATAATAATAATAATAAATGCTTTATTATTCAGGCAGTTTACAAACTGAAAATGTACACAGATGGGTGGGGAAATACTTAACATTAATCCTGAAGCTAGGTCTAATCTAGAAGCGAAATACTATTGATTGATGGCTCGTACCATGGTGGGAATCGCGCTGAGTCTGTACCGGTCCGTGCGCGGCACCCTTAGTGGCGTTATCTTATTGTGGTGTTTGGTGGCACGGACTGGGTGAGGCGTGTCAAGCGGCAGCATGTGTCTGAGAGTTGGATGATGCAAAAGTCCCCTTCCAAATTCCACCAAAGCCTCTCGGTGCCTGGTGTATATTCTGAACAGACTCAGGGTGGTCAGGACTTCATCATAGGTTGTGTAGGCAGGACCAAGGATGACCCTTCACGCCCTTTTCTGCAGGCTCTCTAGCTGGAGCTGTTGAGTGTGTGTGAGGGAGAAGAACCACGCTGGGGAGACATACATATGTTTTGGGGAGGATGGAGTCGAGGTACACCCCCCTTAACTTGTCTGTCGGCGTCCCCAGCGACCTGAATCTGCGCAGCATGTACAGCCTGTAAGTATCCGATCTTACGGTGCTGGCGACAAGCTACTTCCATGTCAGCTGGACGTCCACCGTGACTCCGAGAAGCTTGGCACATTAGACCATCTGGAGGGAGTACGGGCTCACCGTGAGCTGGGGAGGGGGCACTGGTAAAGAGGAGGTACAGGAATGCATCACCACAGTTTTGCTGTGGTTAATGGTCATCCTGTTCTTTTTCGTCCACTTCTGCAGTCGCTCCAAGATTGCATGCACTGGCGAGTAGTCCGGGTTCTTGTTGCAGACTGGGATGCTGATGGTGCAGTCATCCTCATACTTCCAGTGATGGGGGTGTCAGTGAGTGCGTCGTTAATCAGGAGTAGTAAGCATAGTGGACCCATCGTGGTCCCCTGGGAGATCCCACATGTCAGCTGTTGGAAATTAGAGACAGAGCCCTGGTAGCGAACAGCCTGACGCCTCCTTGAGAGGAAGTCGGCTACACACGCTACCAGGTTAGGAGGGAGACCCAGACCTTGCTGATGACAAAAATATGATCAACAAGATCAAAGGCTTTTTTGAAGTTCAGAAAAGCAACAGCTAGAGAGGTGCTTCGCTTGCCCAAGTGGCTGTGGATGAATTGAAGGAAGCTGGTCAGGTAATGGGAGGTGAAGGTGGCTTTGATATTGCCAAACTGTCTGATATCCACGGTATTATAACTTTGGTGTAGGCCCAGTCATACACAAAATCTTCGCAAATAAGGCTAGGGATAGGGGTGATAGAGACTGGCCTGAGGTCAACGAGTGACTGGACTGGAAGTTTTGGGGATGAGAGTGACGCAAGATGTCTTCCAGTCCGCGGAGCAGGAGTGTTGAGAGAGAGAGAGGCATTTATTATGGAGCAGAGCGGTGTTGCTGGCTCTTCAGGAAACTCCTTGTAAATTTTTATAGGATGGTCAGTTGGTGTGGTGATCTTGATTTAAATTTAAGCATTCTCTTAAAAACATCCATCGCCTGGACGGTGGGGGGTGGGGAGGGAGCGGGAAGATGGTCTGGAAGCGGAGTGGTGTGGAGGGGAGGAAAGGTCTGACAGATAGCGGCAAAGTGATGGTTCATCTCCTGAGCTGCGAGATTAGCAAGAAGGTGTGAGGTGCAAGGAAGAGATGAAGTGTGCTTTTGTAGGCCACACACTGGTTTGATCTTAGCATACTACTGTCTGTTGTTGGCCAACTTGAGGTGGTGTATCTTGTCCCGGTAATATCATGCCTTGGCAGCCTTAATCTCCCTGATCCCTTTGTTTCTTAGTTTCTTGTATAGGACCGGTCAGGAGTGGAACGCCCAGGTCCGCTGACACATGAGTCTTTTAAGGCAGGGCGCCATCCAGGGGTATCAAACGGGTGCACTGTGACGGTCTTGGTTGGGAAGTAGCGGAGGAAGGCTTCTGTGGTGGTGGCGACGTAATTGTGCCATTTTAAGTGGACGTCCTCCAATATTTATATATTTATAATCACCAGAAAACCAAGTCTGAATAAAAAAAATGGTATTGCAGTTCTAAGAGATACTTATGTAACCTATGAAATAAGTTTAAGTGAGATACACGGTATCAATATTTTTAGAGACAATTCTAAAATCACCTAACCACACCTAGCAACACCTAACCTAACATTACCTTACTTTTTTTTTTTTAGGAAGGACACTGGTCAAGGGCAACAAAATTCCAATAAAAAATATGCCTACTCAAATGCCAGTCCCATAAAAGGGTCAAAGCAGTAGTCAAAAATTGATGAATAAGTGTCTTGAAACCTCCCTCTTGAAGGAATTCAAGTCATAGGATGGTGGAAATACAGAAGCAGGCAGGGAGTTCCAGAGTTTACCAGAGAAAGGGATGAATGACTGAGAATACTGGTTAACTCTTGCGTTAGAGAGGTTGACAGAATAAAGGTGAGAGAAAGAAGAAAGTCTTGTGCAGCGAGGCCGCGGAAGGAGGGAAGGCATGCAGTTAGCAAGATCAGAAGAGCAGTTAGCATGAAAATAGCGGTAGAAGACAGCTAGATATGCAATTATGCGGCAGTGAGAGAGAGGCTGAAGACAGTCAGTTAGAGGAGAGGAGTTGATGAGACGAAAAGCTTTTGATTCCACCCTGTCAGAAGAGCAGCATGAGTGGAACCCCCCCAGACTTCTAACTTTAATTCTTGCTGGAAGTTTGCTTACATTCACCTAACTTTTTAGAAGCTGTTTTAGCTAGAGATGAGATGTGAAGTTTTCAGTTCAGATTATAAGTAAAAGACAGGCCGAGGATGTTCAGTGTAGAAAAGAGGGACAGTTGAGTGTCATTGAAGAAGAAGGGATAGTTGTCTGGAAGGTTGTGTCGAGTTGATAGATGGAGGAATTGAGTTTTTGAGGCATTGAACAATACCAAGTTTGCGCTGCCCCAATCAGAAATTTTACAAAGATCAGAAGTCAGGCGTTCTGTGGCTTCCCTGCGTGATATGTTTACCTCCTGAAGGGTTGGACGTCTATGAAAAGACATGGGAAAGTGCAGGGTGGTATCATCAGCGTAGGAGTCGATAGGACAAGAAGTTTGGTTTAGAAGATCTTTAATGAATAATAAGAAGAGAGTGAGTGACAGGACAGAACCCTAAGGAACACCACTGTTATTAGATTTAGGAGAAGAACAGTGACCGTCTACCACAGCAGCAATAGAACGGTCAGAAAGGAAACTTGAGATGAAGTTACAGAGAGAAGGATAGAAACTGTAGGAGGGTAGTTTGGAAATCAAAGCTTTGTGCCAGACTCTATCAAAAGCTTTTGATATGTCCAAGGCAACAGTAAAAGTTTCACCAAAATCTCTAAAAGAGGATGACCAAGACTCAGTAAGGAAAGCCAGAAGATCACCAGTAGAGCGGCCCTGACGGAACTCATACTGGCGATCAGATAGAAGGTTGTGAAGTGATAGATGTTTAAGAATCTTCCTGTTGAGGATATATTAAAAAACTTTAGATAGGCAGGAAATTAAAGCAATAGGACGGTAGTTTGAGGGATTAGAACGGTCACCCTTTTTAGGAACAGGTTGAATGTAGGCAAACTTCCAGCAAGAAGGAAAGGTAGATGTTGACAGACAGAGCTGAAAGGGTTTGACTAGGCAAGGTGCAAGTACGGAGGCACAGTTTCGGAGAACAATAGGAGGGACCCCATCAGGTCCATAAGCCTTCTGAGGGTTTAGGCCAGCGAGGGCATGGAAAAAATCATTGCGAAGAATTTTATTAGGTGGCATGAAGTAGTCAGAGGGTGGAGGAGAGGGAGGAACAAGCCCAGAATCGTCCAAGGTAAAGTTTTTAGCAAAGGTCTGAGCAAAGAGTTCAGCTTTAGAAATAGATGTGATAGCAGTGGTGCCATCTGGTCGAAGTAGAGGAGGAAAAGAAGAAGAAGCAAAGTTATTGGAGATATTTTTGGCTAGATGCCAGAAATCACGAGGGGAGTTAGATCTTGAAAGATTTTGACATTTTCTGTTAATGAAGGAGTTTTTGGCTAGTTGGAGAACAGACTTGGCATGGTTCCGGGCAGAAATATAAAGTGCATGAGATTCTGGTGATGGAAGGCTTAAGTACCTTTTGTGGGCCACCTCTCTATCATGTATAGCACGAGAACAAGCTGTGTTAAACCAAGGTTTAGAAGGTTTAGGACGAGAAAAAGAGTGAGGAATGTATGCCTCCATGCCAGACACTATCACCTCTCTTATGCGCTCAGCAAACAAAGACGGGTCTCTGACACGGAAGCAGTAGCCATTCCAAGGAAAATCAGCAAAATGCCTCCTCAGGTCCCCCCAACTAGCAGAGGCAAAACGCCAGAGGCACCTTCGCTTAGGGGGATCCTGAGGAGGGATTGGAGTGATAGGACTAGATAAAGATATGAGATTGTGATCGGAGAAGCCCAACGGAGAAGAAAGGGTGACAGCATAAGCAGAAGGATTAGAGGTCAGGAAAAGATCAAGAATGTTGGGCGTATCTCCAAGACGGTCCAATACGAGTAGGGTGTTGCACCAATTGCTCTAGGTCATGGAGGATAGCAAAGTTGTAGGCTAGTTCACCAGGATGGTCAATGAAGGGAGAGGAAAGCCAAAGCTGGTGGTGAACATTGAAATCTCCAAGATTGGAGATCTCTGCAAAAGGGAAGAGGGTCAGAATGTTTTCCACTTTGGAAGTTAAGTAGTCAAAGAATTTCTTATAGTCAGAGGAGTTAGGAGAGAGGTATACAGCATAGATAAATTTAGTATGAGAGTGACTCTTTAGTTGTAGCTGGATGGTGGAAAACTCGGAAGATTCAAGAGCGTGGGCACGAGAGCAGGTTAAGTCATTGCGCACATAAACGCAGCATCCAGCTTTGGATCGAAATTGAGGATAGAGAAAGTAGGAGGGAACAGAAAAGGGACTACTGTCAGTTGCCTCAGACACCTGAGTTTCAGTGAGGAAAAGAAGATGAGGTTTAGAAGAGGAGAGGTGGTGTTCTACAGATTGAAATTAGATCTTAGACAGCGAATGTTGCAGAAGTTAATGAAGAAAAAGTTGAAGGGGGTGTCAAGACACTTAGGGTCGTCGACAGAAAGGCAGTCCGACCTGGGGACATTTATGGTCCCCTCCCCAGATGGGGACTCCGAAGCTGGTGTAGGAGTCGCCATGATGATTTTAAACTTTTTGAGTGAGGGGTGTGTGTGTTATTAGGTGCTTGTAGTTTTGTGTGGAGGAAGAGAGTTGTCTTCAGAGGACAGAAGCAATGACTGCCCCCTTGTGTTGTGAGACATAAAGGGAAACGTTCAATGAGGTCACAGCTGGTTTAAAGAAAAGTTTACAGCACCCCTTGAACAGTGCTTTAGACTGACTGGGAGTAATTATTGTTTCGGCAGGTGTCTACCGCCTCCTCCTGTAACCTAACCTAACCTAACCTAACCTAAGTCACCCAACCTTACCTAACCTAACTTAACATTACCTAAGCTCATGTAACCGTAGATTCAGTTTTGTTGTCCTCCACGACCTAGAGCAATTGGTGCAACAAGTTGCTGCAACTCGTATTTCTGACCGTTTTGGAGATACGCGCAACATTCTTGACCTTTTCCTGACCTCTAATCCTTCTGCTTATGCTGTCACCCTTTCTTCTCCGTTGGGCTCCTCCGATCACAATCTCATATCTGTATCTTGCTCTATCGCTCAAATCCCTCCTCAGGATCCTCAAGGTGCCTTTGACGTTTTGCCTCTGCTAGTTGGGGGGACCTGAGGAGGTATTTTGCTGATTTTCCTTGGAATGACTACTGCTTCCGTGTCAGAGACCCGTCTTTGTGTGCTGAGCTCATAACAGAGGTGATAGTGTCTGGCAAGGAGGCGTACAATCCTCACTCTTTTTTTCGACATAAACCTTCTAAACCTTGGTTTAACACAGCTTGTTCTCGTGCTGTACTTACATTCAGGCTGTTCCTAAAAAGGGTGACCGTTCTAATCCCTCAAACTACCGTCCTATTGCTTTAATTTCTTGCCTATCTAAAGTTTTTGAATCTATTCTCAACAGGAAGATTCTTAAACATCTATCACTTCACAACTTTCTATCTGATCGCCAATATGTGTTCCATCAAGGCCGCTCTACTGGTGATCTTATGGCTTTCTTTACTGAGTCTTGGTCATCCTCTTTTAGAGATTCTGGTGAAACTTTTGCTGTTGCCTTGGAGATATAAAAGCCTTTTGATAGAGTCTGGCACAAAGCTTTGATTTCCAAACTACCCATCTAGGGCTTCTATCCTTCTCTCTGTAACTTCATCTCAAGTTTCCTTTCTGACCGTTGTATTGCTGCTGTGGTAGACACAGGTACAATACCAAAACACATTGAACAATACCAAACTTGGTATTGTTCAATGCGTCATAAACTCAATTTCTCCAGCTATCAACTCAATACAACCTTCCAGACAACTATCCCCTCTTCTTCAATGACACTCAACTGACCCCATCTTCTACAATGAAGATCCAGGGTCTGTCCTTTACTTATAATCTAAACTAACTACACCTTATCTCACTTAACCATTTCTAACCTAACATAATTTCACCTAAAAGCACCTAATCATACCTAACTTCATTTAACCTCACCCTGTCTATCCTAATATCACCTCACCACGCATAACCACACCTAACTTCTCATAACCTCACATAACCTCACCTAACCATACCTAACTTCAACTAACTTCACCTAACTTAAGCTAACCAGCTTACCTCACCTAACATTACCTAACCTCAATCTTACCTATCCTCACCTAATCATGCTTAATCTCACCTAACCTCATCTAACGAAGCCTAACCTCATGAAGCCTCACCTATCCTCACCTAACCATACTTTACCTCATATAACCTCACCTAACCACACCAAATCTCACCTAATCTCACATAACATCTCTTAACCTCACCTAACACCAACTAATCTCACCTTTTTTTTTTCTTATGTAAGAGTGACACTAGCCAAAGGCAACAAAAATCCAATAAAAAAAATGCCCACTGAAACACCAGTCCCATAAAAGGGTCAAAGCAGTAGTCAAAAATTGATGAATAAGTGTCTTGAAACCTCCTCCTTGAAGGAATTCAAGTCATAGGAAGATGGAAATATAGAAGCAGGCAGGAAGTTCCAGAGTTTACCAGAGAAAGAAATGAATGATTGTGAATACTGGTTTACTCTTGCGTTAGAGAGGTGGACAGAATAGAGGTGAGAGAAAGAAGAAAGTATTGTGCAGAGAGGCCGCTGGAGGAGGGGAGGCATGCAGTTACGAGATCAGAAGAGCATAGCGGTAGAAGACAGCTAGAGATGCAACATTGCGACGGTGAGAGAGAGGCTCAAGATAGTCAGTTAAAGGAGAGGAGTTGATGAGACGAAAAGCTTTTGATTCCTCCCTGTCTAGAAGAGCAGTATGAGTGGAATCCCTCCAGACATGTGAAGCATACTTCATACATGGACGGATAAGGCCCTTTAACAGAGTTAGCAGCTGGGGGGGGGTGAGAAAAACTGACAGAGACGTCTCAGAACTCCTAACTTCATAGAAGCTGTTTTAGCTTGAGATGAGATGTGAAGTTTCCAGTTCAGATTATAAGTAAAGGACAGAACGAGGATGTTCAGTGTAGAAGAGGGGGACAGTTGAGTGTCACTGAAGAAGAGATAGTTGTCTGGAAGGTTGTTTCGAGTTGATAGATGTAGGAATTGAGTTTTTGAGGCATTGAACAATACCAAGTTTGCTTTGCCCCAATCAGAAATTTTAGAAAGATCAGAAATCAAGCGTTCTGTGGCTTCCCTGCGTGAAATGTTTACCTCCTGAGGTTAGGTTTTATTAGCTAAGGTGAAGACGTTAGGAGAGGTTAGATGAGGTTAAGTGTGGTTAGATGAGGTTAGGTGATGTTAAGTGAAGTTAGATTTCATTATGTGAGGTTAGATAAGATTTGGTGGGTTAGGTGATTTTAGATGAGGTTATTTGTGTTTAGGTAAAGGTATGTGTGTTTAACCAAGGTTAGAAAAGTTTATGTGATGTTAGGTGAGGTTAGGTGTGGATAAGTGTAGTTAAGAGAAGTTAGGTTAGCCTAGGTGTGGTTAAGTGAGGTTAGTTGAGATAAGGTGTTGTTACTAGAGGTCAGATTATTTTACGTGAGCTTTTGTGTCGTTATTTGAGTTTATGTGAGATTAGGTGTGGTTAGATGAGGTTATTTGAGATTAGGTGAGGTTAAGTGAGGTTAAGTGTGGATAGGCTTAGTGAGGTTAAGTGTGGATAGGCTTAGTGAGGTTAAGTGTGGTAAGTTTTAGTGAGATTAGGTGATTGTGGGAGACATTTGATTAGGATAAGTGACGTTAGGTAAGGCTAGGGGAGATTAGATGTTTTAGGTGTGGTAAGGTGAGGTTAGGTGAGGATAGGTGAAATTAGTTGTATTTATATTAAGTTAGGTGTGCTTAAGTGAGGTTAGATAAGGTTAGTTGTGATTAGTTAAGATTAAATGAGGTTGGATGCGCTTAGGTTAGGTAAAACAAAGTTAGGAGAGGTTAGGTGAGGTTAGGTGTGCTTGGAGAAGATTAAAAGAGGTTATCTGAAGTTAGGTGTGCTTAGTAGAGGTTAGGTGATTTAAGGTGAGATCAGGTTTGCTTAGGTGAGGTTTTGTGACATTACAACTGTTTAAACTAGGTTAAGTAGCTATAGGTGAGGTCAGGTGTGATTAGATGTACATAGGTGAGGTTATTTGAGTTTAAATGAAGTTAAGTGTGGTTAGGAAAAGATAGCTAAGGTTAGATAAGGTTAGGTGTGGTTAGATGAGATTAGGTGTGGTTTCTTGTGGTTAGGAAAGGTTAGGTAAGATTAGGTGAGTTTAGGCGCAGTTAGATGAGGTTAGGTGAGGTTAGGTGTGGTTAGATGAGGATATGTGAAGTTAGGTGATATTAGCTGAGGTTATGTATGATTAGGTGAGGTTAGGTGTGTTTAGGTAATTTTAAGTGATATTAGGTATAGTATCATGAGTATGATATTTATGAAATTATGCTTCTTGTAAGGCTTGATCCCCATGCATGTAGTTCGTCATTTGCTCGTTTGCAGGCGTGGAAGCGTCTTTGTGATGGCTGTCAGGCAGACCTGAGCCAGTTCTGCCGCTCTACACTCCGTGGATCGTTCATCCTACTACTGTTTTATGTCATGTGACTACGTCTCTTGAACGCTTGGATTTGGTGGAGCAAGGTGGCCAGGGTGTGGGGCCAGTGCAAGTGATCTCAGGACTGCTTTGGGCTCCATAGGACCAGTGATGTATGTATCATTTATACTACTATGTTTTCACGTTGTATTTTACTGTGGGGTTAGAGAGTTACGCGGTGTTGGGTGAAATAGTGTTATGATGAATATTCAGTATTGGTGTTACATGTTTAGTTTTGATAATAGCGCAGGTTTTTATTGTTGTGTGAATTTATGACGTGATTCAGGTTACGCTGCATGGTAACTGTCCGAGTGGTGACAAGTGTGCATATTTGAGGCGGCTGTCCAGCACTGCTTAGGACAAAAGTGGTGTAGGCTCATTGAATTATGTATACCTTTCAGCATTATGTTTCTTTCCGTATAATGATTATTATTTACATACATGTGTATGGTGAAAATAGATCATGGATTTGGTACAACATTTTCGCTTTTTCTCTGGTATATTTTACGACTATCAGCTTTGGGGCCATGTTTTGTGGTGTATTTATATCATTAACATTGTGAGTTTATTGATTTATTGTACTGGCCAGGATTACATTGTCAGTATCAATTATCTTATTGTGATATATTTATCAGGTTGAAATTAAACATTTGACGGCGCTCAGCCAGGCTACTTTTGTCCTACAGGTATGGTTAGGTGATAATAGGTGAGATTAGGTAATGTTAGGTGAGCTTGGGTGTGGTTAGGTGAGGTTATGAATGATTATTTGAGGATAGTTGAAGTTAGGTGAGGTTAAGTGAGGTTAAGTAATGTTAGGTGAGGTTAGGTGAAATGAGATGATATTAGCTGAAGTTTGAGATAGTAGGTTGAGACTAGGATAATTAGGTATGATTAAGAGAGGTTAAGTAACGTTAGGAGAGGTTAGGTGTAGTTATGTGTCGTGAGGTGATATTAAGTTAGGTTGGATGAGGTTGAGAGATGTTATGTTTAATTGTCATTAGGTGATTTTATTTGAGGTTATATGGGTTTAGGTTATGTCAGTTGTGCTTAGGTGTGGTTAGGGAAGGTTCTGTAAGGTTAAGTGAGGTTGGTAGTTGTTAGGTAAGGTTAGGTGTGGTCCGGTGAGGATAGATGAGGTTAGGTGAGTTTAGGTGGTTAGGTATGATTAGAAGAGTTTAGTTGACGTTAGGTATGGTTAGGAGAGGTTAGATGAAGTTAGGTGAAATTAGGTGTGGTTAGGTCACAATACTTGAGGTTAGATGACGTTATGTGAGGTTAGGTGAGGTTAGCTGTGAATAAGTGACGTTTTGTGAGGTTAATTGGGGTCAAGAGAGGTTAGATGAGCTTAGGTGTTAAAATGTGAGGTTGGTTGGGGTTAGGTCAAGTTATGGGAGGTTAGGTGAGGTTATGAAAAAATAGGTGGTTAGGTGAGGTTAGGTGTGGTTAGGAGAGGTTTCGTGAGGCTAGGCAAGGTGAGGTTAGGTGTGATTAGGTGATGTTAGGAGAGGTTAGGTAATGTTAGATGTTGTTACTTGAAGTTAGGTTAGGTTGGGTTAGGTTAGGAGTGGATAGGTGAGTTAAGGTGAGGTTAGGTTTGGTTATGTGAAGTTAGATGAATTTAGGAGAGTTTAAGTGAGATTAAATAAGGTTAGGAGACATTATTTGAGGTTAGGTGTGGTCAGATCAGGCTAGGTGAGGTTAGGTGTGATTGGGTGAACTTAGGTAAAGTTAGGTTAGGTTAAGTTAGTTTAGGTTCGGTTAGGTTAAGTGAGGTTTAGGTGAGGTTAGCTGAGGTTAGGTGAGGTTACATAAGTATAGGCAAAGTGTTACATATGGTTAGGTATGGTTAGGAGTGGTTAGGTGAGGTTAGGTAAAAATAAGTGAGGTTAGGTGAGGTTATCTGAGGTTATGTGAGGTTAGTTGAGGTCAGGTATGGTTAGGTGAGGTTAGGTGAGGTTAGGTGTAGTTAGGTGTGATTAGTGAGTTTAGGTTTGATTAGGTGAATTTAGGTGATTTAGGTGAAGTTACATTAAGAGAGTTTAGGTGAGTTAGGTTTCGTTAGGTGAGGTTAAATTAGGTTAGGTAGGTGAGATAATGTGAGGTTAGGCGAGGTTATTTGAGGTTAGGTGAGGTTATGTGTGGTTAGATGTTGTTAGGTAACGTTATGTAAGTTTGGGTGAGGATATTTCTGTTAGTGGTGTAGTTAGGTGAGGTTAGGTGTGGTTTTGTGTGGTTAGGAGAGTTTAGGTAATGTTAATTAGGGTCATGTTTCGTTAAGGGAAGTTAGGTTAGGTTATGTGTGGATAGGTCTCATTAGGTCTGGTTAGGAGAGGTTAGGTAAGGTTAAGTGAGGTTAGGTGAGGTTATGATAGGTTAGGTTATGTTAGGTGTGCTTAGGTGAGGTTAAGTGAGGTTAGGTGTACATAACTGACGTTAGGTAAGGGTATGAGAGGTTAGGTGAAGTTGGGTATGCTTAGATGAGTTTAGGTGAGGTTAGTTGAGGTTAAGTGTGCTTAGGTGAAGTTAAACGAGGTTAGATGTGCTTATATGAGGTTAGGTGAGGTTATATGATGTCAGGTAAGGTTAGTTGGAGTTGTTTAGATGAAGTTAGATGAAGTTAGTTGAAATTATGTGTGGTTAGGTGGGGTTAGGGGAAGTTAGGTGTGCTCTTGGGAGGTTAGGTGAAGTTATGTGTGCTTATGTCTGGTTAGGTGAGGTTATTAAGGGTTAGGTGAGGTTAGATGAGGTTAGATAATGCTTGGTGTAGTTAGGTGTTATTATATTAGGTAAGGAGTTTATGAGATGTTAAATGATATTAGAGAAGATTAGGTGAGGTTAGATATGTTTAAATGATGGTTAGATGAGGTTATCTGTGGGTAGGTGAATTTAGCTTAGGTTAGTTTAGTTTTAGGTTCGGTAATATTAAGTGAGCTTAGGTGAGATTAGCTAACATTAGATGAGGTTACATTATGTTAGATGACGTTTTGTATGGTTAGTTGATGTTAGGTGTGGTTATTTATGCTTTTGTGTTGTTAAATTAGGTTAGGTGAAGTTAGGTAAGGTTAGGTGAGGGTAAGTGAGGACAGTTATGTTATTGAGGTTAGATGTAGTTAGGTAAGGTTAGATAAGATTAGATTTTTTGAGGTCTCATTAGGTGAAGTTATGTGTGATTAAGTGCGATTAGGTGAGTTTTGTGAGGTGACGTTAGGTTAGCTGAGGTTTGGAGAGGTTAGGTGTGGTTAGGTGCGGTTAGATGTTATTAGATGAGGTTTGACATCCTTATATGAGATTAGGTGACGTTAGGAGAGGTTAGGTAAGGTTTCGTGAGGTTAGATGTGGTTAGGAGTGGTTAAGAGAGATTAGGTGAGGTTATGTGAGGTTAGGTGTGTTTAGAAGTGTTTATGTGAGGTTGGTTGAGGTCAGGTTGCGTTGAGTGAGGTTAGGTTAAGTTAGGTATAGATATGTGTAGTTAGTTGTGGTTAGGAGAGGTTAGGTGAGAATTGGTGAGTTTAGGTGAGGTTAGGTGAGTTTAGGTAAAGTTAATTGAGATAAGAAGATGTTAGACCAGGCTAATTGAGATGTTAAGAGATGTTAGGTGAGCATAGGTGAGGTTAGGTGAAGCTAAGTAAGGTTTTATATGGATAGGTATGGTTAGGTGAGTTTAGGTGAGGTTCGTTGATGGTATGTGTGCTTAAGAGAGGTTATGTTAGGGTAGGTGTTGTTAGATGAGGTTAGATGTCTATAAATAAGTTTTTTTTTTAGTTTACTTCAGATTAAGTGTGCTTAGGTGTTGTTAGATGAAGTTAGATGTGCTTAGGTAAAGTTAGGTAAGGTAATATGAGGTTAGGTGGTGTTAGATTAGTTTAGGTGTGGTTAGGTGAGGTTAAGAAAGGTTTGGTGTGCTAGGAAAAATTAGGAACGGTTTAGGAAGGTTAGGTGTCCTTAGCTGTAATTAGATGAGGGTAGGTGTGCTAAGATTAAGTTAGGTGAGGTTAAAACAGGTTAGATGAGATTATGTGAGGTTATGTTATGCTATGTGTGGTTAGGTTTTGTTAGGCAAGGTTAGTTGTGGTTAGGTGTGTTTAGTAGTACTTAAGAGAGGTTAGGTGAGATTAGATGTTTTTAGGTGAGGTTAAGTGAGGTTAAGTGAGGTTAGTTATAGTTAGGTGAGGTTATTTGTCGTTAAGAGAAGTTACATGAGAATAGGAGAGTTCGGTGTGGTTAGGTGAGATTACTTGAGCTTAGCTAAGTTTAGGTAAGGTTGTGTAAGGTTAACTGAGGTTAAGTGATGATAGGTGAAGTTAGGCAAGGTTAAGTTTCATTAAGAGAAGTTAAGTGAGGTTAAGTATGGTTAGGTTTAGTTAGGTGTGGTTAAGAGAGGTTAGGTGAGGTTATTTGAGCTTAGCTGTGGTTAGGTGAGGTTAAGTAAGGTAAGGTGTGGTTGAGTGAGTTTAGGTGATATTTGTTGTATTTACAAGACATTAGGTGAAGTTAGAAAAGGTTTTAGAGGTCTTTTGTGAGGTTAGTTGAGGTTATGACAGGTTATGTTTAGGCAAGGATATGTGAGGTTAATTGTGATTAGTTGAGATTTTGTGAGGTTTGGTGTTGTTAGGAAAGGTTTGGTGAGGGTCGGTGAGGTTTAATGAGGTTAAGTGTTGTTAGTTAAGGTTAGGTGATGTTAGGTTAGGTTAGGTGTGGTTAGGTTAGTATAGGTAAGGATTGGTGATTTTAGGTATGGTTAGGTGAGGTTAGGTGAAGATAAGTAAGGTTAGTTGAGGGTAGGTGATATTAGCTAGCATTACGTGAGGTTATGTGTTGTTAGGTTATGTTAGATATGGTTAGATAATATTAGCTAGGGTTACGTGAAATTACGTGAGGTAAGAGTAGTTTATGTTAGGTATGGTTAGGTGAGGTTAAGTTAGGTTATGTGAGCTTATATGTGGTTAGGTATGGTTACATGATGTTAGTTGAGGTTAGATGCGATCAGGTGTGATTAGGTGAGGCTAGATGACTTAAGAGAGATTATGTGAGGTTAGATGAACTTAAGAGAGGCTAGGTAAGGTTATAGTAGGTTTGGTATAGGTGAGTTATAGGTGAGGTTAGGTGGGCTTATGTGATGTTAGCTGATGTTAACTTGGATGTGGTTAGGTGTGGTTAGGTGTGGTTAGATGTGGTTAATTGTGGTTAGGTGAGGTTGCATATGGTTAGGTTTGGTTAGATGATATTAGGTGAGGTTAGGTTCGGTTAGCTTTGATTATGTAAGGTTAGGCCACTTAGATGAGATTAAGTGCGGTTATGTGAGGTTAAGACAGGTTAGGTAAGGTTAGTTGTGGTTATGTGAGGTCAGGTGAGGTTAGATGAAGTTAGGTATGCATAAATTAAGTGAGGTTATAGAGGTTATGAGGTGTTAAATTAGGTTAAATTGGTTAAATGTGGTTAGGAGAGGTTAGGTGAGGTTAGGTAAGATTAAGTGTAGTTTGATGTGGTTAGGTGAGGTTACATGTGGTTAGGTTTGGTTAGATGAGGGTAGGTTATGCTAGGTGACGTTATTTGTGATTATTTGAGGTTATGAGTTAAGGTGAAGATAGGAGAGACTAGGTGAGGTTAGGTGCAGTTAGGTGTGGTTAGGTGATGTGACGTTAAGTGAGGTTACATATGGTTAGATGAGGTTATATTAAGGTTCGCTGAGGTTAGGTGAGGTTAGGTGTGGTTTTGTGTTTTTAGGTGATATTAAGTGACGTTAACTGAGATTACAAAAGGCTATGTGGGATTAGGTATGGTTAGGTATGGATAGATGTAGTTGGGAAAGATTAGATGAGGTTAGGTGTGATTAAATTAGATTAGGGAATATTAGGTGTTTTTAGGATAGTTTAGGTGAAGTTAAGTGAGGTTAGGTGTGGTAAGTAAGATTAGATAAAAAGTAGGGGAGGTTAAATGAGATAAGGATGGATAGGTGTGGTCATGAGAGTTTAGGAGAGGTTAGGTGTGGTTAGGTGAGGTTAAATGTGTTTTGGTGAGGTTAAGTGATGTTAGCTGAGTTTATGTGAGTTAGGTGAGTTGGGTGTGTTTAAGTGTGGTTAGATGAGGTTAAGTGTGCTAAGGTTAGTGATGTTAGGTGTTATTAGGTGAGTATATGTGAGGTTAGGTGGGTTCAGGTGAGGTTAGATAAGGTTTTGCATGTTCAGGAGAGTTTAGGTTAGGTGGTTAGGTGTGGTTATGTGAGGTTAGGTGTATTTAGGTGTGGTGAAGTGAGATTAGTTGATGTTAGGTGAGGTTAGGTGAGGTTAGCTGATGTTAGGTCTGCTCAGAGATTTAAGTGAGGTTAGTTGTATTTAGTTGTGATTTTGTGAGCTTAAGTAATTTTAGAAGAGGTTAGGTGTGCTTAATAAGGTTAAGAAAGGTTTTGCTTGGTTAGGTGAGGTTATGTGAGGTTAGGCGTTGTAAAGTGAAATTAGGTGAGGTAAGGTGATGTTAGGTGTGGTTAGTTGTGCTTAGGAAAGGTTAGGTAAAGTTAGTTTAGGTTAGGTTAGGTTAGGTGAGCATATGTGAGTTTAGTTATTGGTAGGTGAGGTTAGGTGTGGTTATTTGTTTTTAGGAGAGGATAAGTGAAGTTAAATGTTATTAGATGAGGTTAAGTGAGGTTAGATGTGGTTAGGTGAGCATATGTGAAGTTAGGTGAGATTAGGTAATATTAGGTGTGTTTAGGAAAGGTTAGCTCAAGTTAGCTGTAGTTAGTGAGGATAAGAGATGAAGAGAAGTGTGGTTAAGAGATGTTATGGAAGGTTAGTGAAGTTAATTTAGTTGAATTTAGATTAGGTGAGGTTAGGTAAAGTTAGTTGATATTAGTTGAGGATAGGTAATGTTAGGTATAGTTTTGGTTAGGTGAAGTTAGGTAAGGTTAGGTGTGGTTAGATTAGGTTAGAATAGGATATTTCATGTTAAGTGAGCTTATATGAGATTAGGTGATTTTATGTGAGGTTAGGTATATTTAGATAAGGATAGATGAGATAAGGTGAGGTTAAGTGAGATTAGCTGTGGTTAGGTGATGTTAGGTAATGTTATGAGTGGTTAGTTGAGGATAGTTGAGGTTAGATGAAGTTATGCAAGGTTAGGTGAGGTTAAATCAGGTAAGGTTAGGTTAGGTGAATTTTAAAGATATCAGGTAAGGTCTTGGGAAGTTAGGTGAGGTGAATTGATGTTAGGTCTGGTTAGGTAAGGTTATGTGATGTTAGATTTTGTAATATGTGTAAAGGTTAGGTGAGGTTAAGTGAGGTCGGGTGAGTTTAGGTGTAGTTAGGTGTTGTTAGATTAGGTTAGGTTTTGGTAGTTGAGGTTAGGTGAGAATAGGTGTGGTTAAGTGAGTATAATTAAGGTTAGGTGAGGTAAGGTAAGGTTTGGTGAGGTCATTTGATGTTACATGTGGTTAGGTGAGGTTAGGTAAGGATAAGTGAGGTTATGTGATGTTAACTGTGGTTAAGTGAGGTTAGGTGATGTTAGGTGTGGATAGGTGAAGTTAGGTAACTTTAGGTTAGGTGTAGCTAGGTGAGGTTACTTTTTCTTAAGTGTTGTTAAGTTTGGTTAGCTGAAATCAGGTGTTAGGTATGGTTAAGTGATGTTATAAGAGGTTAGGTAATGTAAGGTGAGTTAGGTGAGGTTAGGGAAGGTTAGCTGAGGTTAGGAGAGGTTAGGTGAAGATTGGTATGGTTAGATGAAATTTGGTGAGGTTATATGTGATTAAATGTCATTAGGTGAGGTTGAGTGTAGTGTGATTAGGTGAGATTAGGAACTTATGTGAAGTGAATTTAAGTTATTTGAGGTTTGGAGACGATAAACGAGTATTTTTTTTTTTTTTTTTATGTAGGAAGGACACTGGCCAAGGGCAACAAAAATCTAATAAAAAAAAAAAAAAACACTCAAATGCCAGTCCCATAAAAGGGTTTAAGAAGTGGTCAAAAATTGGTGGATAAGTGTCTTGAAACCTCCCTCTTGAAGGAATTCAAGTCATAGGAAGGTCAAAATACAGAAGCAGGCAGGGAGTTCCAGATTTTACCAGAGAAAGGGATGAATGATTGAGAATACTGGTTAACTCTTGCGTTAGAGAGGTGGACAGAATAGGGGTGAGAGAAAGAAGAAAGTCTTGTGCAGCGAGGCCGTGGAAGGAGAGGAGGCATGCAGTTAGCAAGATCAGAAGAGCAGTTAGCATGAAAATAGCGGTAGAAGAGAGCTAGATATGGAACATTGCAGCGGTGAGAGAGAGGCTGAAAACAGTTAGTTAGAGGACAGGAGTTGATGAGACGAAAAGCTTTTGATTTCACCCTGTCTAGAAGAGCAGTATGAGTGGAACCCCCCCAGACATGTGAAGCATACTCCATACATGGACGGATAAGGCCCTTGTACAGAGTTAGCAGTTGGGGGGGTGAGAAAAACTGGCGGAGATGTCTCAGAATACCTAACTTCATAGAAGCTGTTTTAGCTAGAGATGAGATGTTTCCAGTTCAGATTATAAGTAAAGGACAGACCGAGGATGTTCAGTGTAAAAAAAAGGGGACAGTTGAGTGTCATTGAAGAAGAGGGGACAGTTGTCTAGAAGGCTGTGTCGAGTTGATAGATGGAAGAATTGAGTTTTTGAGGCATTGGACAATAGCAAGATTGCTCTGCCCCAATCAGAAATTTTAGAAAGATCAGAAGTCAGGCGTTCTGTGGCTTCCCTGCGTGATATGTTTACCTCCTGAAGGGTTGCACGTCTATGAAAAGACGTGGAAAAGTGCAGGGTGGTATCATCAGCGTAGGAGTGGATAGGACAAGAAGTTTGGTTTAGAAGATCATTAATGAATAATATGAAGAGAGTGGGTGACAGGACAGAACCCTGAGGAACACCACTGCTAATAGATTTAGGAGAAGAATAGTGACCGTCTACCACAGCAGCAATAGAACGGTCAGAAAGGAAACTGGAAATGAAGTTACAGAGAGAAGGATAGAAACCGTACGAGGGTAGTTTGGAAATCAAAGCTTTGTGCCAGACTCTATCAAAAGCTTTTGATATGTCCAAGGCAACAGCAAAAGTTTCACCAAAATCTCTAAATGAGGATGACCAAGACTCAGTAAAGAAAGCCAGAAGATCACCAGTAGAGCGGCCTTGACGGAACCCATACTGGCGATCAGATAGAAGGTTGTGAAGTGATAGATGTTTAAGAATCTTCCTATTGAGGATAGATTCATAAACTTTAGATAAGCAGGAAATTAAAGCAATAAGACGGTAGTTTGAGGGATTAGAGCGTTCACCCTTTAAGGAACAGGTTAAATGTAGGCAAACTTTCAGCAAGAAGGAAAGGTTGATGTTGACAGACAGAGCTGAAAGAGTTTGAATAGGCAAGGTGCAAGCACAGAGGCACAGTTTCAGAGAGCAATAGGAGGGACCCCATCGGGTCCATA
>NW_026973681.1:797500-832500 GCF_035594125.1 Scylla paramamosain | reverse complement strand
ACAGCTTCTATGAAGTTAGGTGTTCTGAGACGTCTCCGCCAATTTTTCTCACCACCCCAGCTGCTAACTCTGTACAAGGGCCTTATCCGTCCATGTATGGAGTATGCTTCACATGTGTGGGGGGGTTCCACTCATACTGCTCTTCTAGACAGGGTGGAATCAAAAGCTTTTCGTCTCAACAACTCCTCTCCTCTAAATGACTGTCTTCAGCCTCTCTCTCACCGCCGCAATGTTGCATATCTAGCTGTCTTCTACCGCTATTTTCATGCCAACTGCTCTTCTGATCTTGCTAACTGCATGCCTCCCCTCCTTCCGCGGCCTCGCTGCACAAGACTTTCTTCTTTCTCTCACCCCTATTCTGTCCACCTCTCTAACGCAAGAGTTAACCAGTATTCTCAATCATTCATCCCTTTCTCTGGTAAACTCTGGAACTCCCTGCCTGCTTCTGTATTTCCACCTTCCTATGACTTGAATTTCTTCAAGAGGGAGGTTTCAAGACACTTATCCACCAATTTTTGACCACTGCTTTGACCCTTTTATGGGACTGGCATCTCAGTGGGCATTTTTTTTTATTAGATTTTTGTTGCCCTTGGCCAGTATCCTTCCTACATAAAAAAAAAAAATATATATATATATATATATATATATATATATATATATATATATATATATATATATATATATATATATATATATATATATATATATATATATATATATATATATATATATATATATATATATATATATATATATATATATATATATATATATATATATATATATATATATATATATATATATATATATATATATATATATATATATATATATATATATATATATATATAAAGAGTACAGAGCTCCCAGGCCATCTGGTATGCCTATTTTTTACTATATGTATTTATTATTGGGGATATTTAATTACAGTCCACCCACCATCACCACCTCCACGGCAGCAGGTCTTAGTCCCCAAAGCTCCTCAGGCAATCAAACACCTTCACTCGCGTGCCATTCCTTGTCCTATTACCGAACATTCGTAACTGACCAGCAGCTTGACATGACGTCTTATAATTGGTCAATCGATGTTTCATTAGCGGCGACCTCTTTTCCACTGATTTCTTGATAGTCCGTCACGAGCTCTGCCGCCAATCCCTCCTGCCCACACTCGCCGCCACCTTCTGTTAAGTATCACGGAGCTTCGTTGGGAAAAATTCTCCAGTCTTCATTAGCTTCGTCGGAATGAGTCAGTGGCGGAAGATGTCTTGGGAAAACACATAAAGGGGGAAATTAGCACACACACACACACACACACATAGATAGATACTCGAAGCTAGATATATAGATTAAAAGATAGATAGGTAGGTAGATTGATAAATGGATAGATGAATAAAGAGAGAGAGAGAGAGAGAGAGAGAGAGAGAGAGAGAGAGAGAGAGAGAGAGAGAGAGAGAGAGAGAGAGAGACTTAAGGAGTTGTTTTCATTTCTGGATGTGCGTTGTAATCCCACGCTCAGGGCGGCACAACAGCAAGGAGAGGCATGGCCCGAGCCCAGCCTAAGGACAATGTCTCTCTAAGGGATTTTTAGGGATAAGCCGCTCGAGCTGACTGCCGCCTTGTTGTCCTGGGCACTGCTGAGACCGAGGGCAGGGAGGGAGGGAGAGAGGCAGGAAGAAAAGGGACTTAGCTTGGAGGAAGAGCTTGTCTGTGTTTTATCTCTTCGTAGGGATGATTGTTTCAGTAGGGGAATGAATTTTATTTATTTATTTGTTGCGAGAGATCCGAACGCGATACATACAGTTACATGTGTGTGTGTGTGTGTGTGTGTGTGTGTGTGTGTGTGTGTGTGTGTGTGTGTGTGTGTGTGTGTGTGTGTGTGTGTGTGTGTGTGTGTGTGTGTGTGTGTGTGTGTGTGTGTGTGTGTGTGTGTGTGTGTTTGCGTGCGAGGCAGCATCACAACACACACAAAGGCTGAGTAGTGCCTCTACATCCCTGAGAGAGTGTCACGGGGACTAAGGCGGTTATGAGATGAAAGGTGGGCGAGAACTTCACACTCCAGAATAAATTCCAGCGCCTGATGTGAGAGAATCGGGAAGGTGTGACGTCACCTTCAGAAATCGCAGCGATCGTGCCTCAGCCATGTAAGTGAAGCAAGAGTCGAGGGCAAAGTTGCCTTGATTTGGCTTGGCAGGTTGTCAGCACGGCACCACTTGGTATTATTCTAGCGACACATTATGAAATTCCATCCAAGTCAGCTGCCGTTGAAGGATAAATGACAAGAAAGAATATTTTCCTAGCAATAAAAAAAATCAATGTGTTAAATCAGAAGGATAGAAGGACACGATAGAAAATTTTTAATTTATTAATGGTGAAGTATTACGAAAAGACTCAACTAAAATAGCTCTCTTAACAGATGCTAACACTGCAGAGAGAGAGAGAGAGAGAGAGAGAGAGAGAGAGAGAGAGAGAGAGAGAGAGAGAGAGAGAGAGAGAGAGAGAGAGAGAGAGAGAGAGAGAGAGAGAGAGAGAGAGAGAGAGAGAGAGAGAGAGAGAGAGAGAGAGAGAGAGAGAGAGAGAGAGAGAGAGAGAGAGAGAGAGAGTGAAAAATAATTTGGGATTATTTTACTAGCTTTGGGGCACAACCCACCAGAGGGGCACAACCCACCAGAATAATGAAAACTGACTTAAAAAAAAAAAAAAACTCTTTATTTTTTAAGGACTGAAAGATGGACGATTATTGATTATTGTTGGTAATAGCAATATTTTCAGTGGGGAGAGAAAGCAGTAGTAGTTTTCTGTCTTGAATGTGCGAGGATCATATTGTAGTGTAATATGTTGTTATCGTCCAAAGTTTTAATGTGTTAGGTACAGACAGGAAGGTCTCACGCGTGTAATCAATAATAGTTCAGAGGAAAGGAGGAACAGCAGCACTAAGAAGGATGAGGCTCCGTCAGAGAAACACAGTACAGAAAAGCTCCTGGCGGGGTAACTAGAATGACTGGGTTTTAGAAGATCATGGATGTTGCCTGCAGGATGAAGGGTCTCGGCTCAGGCTCGATGAACAGAATAAGACAAAGGCAAAGTTGACTGGACAAAACTACGTTGCCAAAAATACGTGTAAATGAGCAAGACAAGAGAGAAGTGCGGAGTGTACTGATGCAGGACTGATGAACATTAGACACTGTGTTCTTGATTAGCAATGGAAGGTCGGGTCAATAGTGTGAAAAACTAGGATGGAAAATATTAGTACAAGTGTGGCTAGAGAACACAGTGTTCCAGGAAGTAAAAATATCGAAAAATATGAAAGAACCATTGTATAATAAAACTTTCTGTTGTGGAAGATCGGGAGTAAAGCTGATGAAAACTGCGTCATCATCATCATCATCATCATCATCATCATCATCATCATCATAAAATAAGGAAAGCTTCTAAAAATATTATTGAAAGAATGCAACGTGTCGAGAGAGATGGAAATCATGGGAGACGCGCACAGTATTTCTAGTGACTGTAATTTATGCTTCTCATTCTCGATATTTTTTTTTATTTTTATCACCAGTTCTACGTTTTTGTGACACAAATATGAAGGAGTGTGCGAACGATAAAGTTTCACAAAGCAAAGAACACTTTCGGCAGAAGCAAATTAAAGGCAGAAGGGAGTGAGGGGATGCGGGGCCACTTACCTCGGTGCAATGGTTGGCGCTGAGGTGACGCGTGGTGTGGTGACTGCCTCCTAGAGATTTTACCTGGTTTACGTTCCAGATGTGTGTGTGTGTGTGTGTGTGTGTATGTGTGTGTAAACGTTAACTCAAATCGATCATTTCCTCACGTCGCTTACACTCAAGAATTTGACATGTTAATAGAGACGTGTCCTTTCATCCCTCGAGGAGTGACGCCCGCTTGCCTCCCGCTCCAGCACGGTAGGCAAAGAAAACGAGAGTCTGTTCCCCCGCCTCCCCTGGAGCACCTGTTGCAGCCCCGCAGGATTACAGACTTGCAGACTGGAAAGTTCTGCATTAATTTTACCGAATCTCGTAATCTCTTGGTAAATAGGAATCGGCGAGCAACAAGCGACCTTTCCTGGTTATTCATCATGATTCGAGATCATGATCTTAAATGTAACTTGTTTATCAATGAACCTTATATTTACATGTGACAGAATAGTCAGGCGTGGAGGGAAGGGCGCCTGAAGTGTGTGGACAGTGTGAAGACCAGTGCCAAGAAATGACGGGGTTTTGAAAGCCGGAGAAACTCGGTGATGGTAAACTGTTGACGGTAAAAGATTAATGGGAAACTTTTTGGTGGTGCAAGTCAGATGAAAAATCTTTAAAGGTGGAAAAAAAATATGGGATATTTCCGTGATGGAAGAAAGATAAGGAGTTTGTCGAGGCTGGTGACTGGCGGCTGCTCAGTGTGTGTGTGTCCAGCCTGTACTGTAAACAACAAGGCAGCTCAAGCTCCTGAGTTTTCAAGCTGTTTTCAAGTATTCTGCCAGTATTTGGACCACGCAACTACAAAAGCAAGTGTGTGAAGTCCTACTGCCTGTTGTGGTGTGCAGAATTTTGAGGGAGTAGTGGGACTTAGTCTAAAAATAAGTTAAGAATCCAAGCAGCCTGGCAAAACCCTCCCTCAAATCCCTTCCCTTTGTTTGCGCATGCGCACAAGGGTTGTGACGTCAGGACGCCGTTGCCATAGAAACGCGGCGAACTGCTGAACGCCACCATGGCCCGGCAAGTAGCAGAATTACGGAAATTACAAAGACATCAGCTTAAACAAATAAATAAGGATGACTTGATAGACAGCATTTTGTCATACAACGAAGAAGAACAACTCCATACCATCACTGGACAGTTTGCTTCATTAATGCAAGAAATAAATGAGCTGAAAGCTATGCTGTCATCTCCTGACAGTGTTGTGAACAAGAGACTCACTGAAATGGAGGCCAGAATTGAGAAGCAAGGACGAATTATAGCCGCACAGCAACAGTTTTTGGAAGCTGTGGACAAGAAGGAAAGAGAGAACAACATAGTCATCCTTGGCGTACCAGAGCAGAATGAGTCACTAGAAGGCGCTACAAACGACGAAGACAAGTTAGAAGTTCTATGGAACAAAACTGGTGTCGAGGACGTCCGAGGAACGCACCGGAGGTTGGGACGTGAAGCCAACAACGGAGAAAGCCGCAGGTCTCGCCCTATACTGCTGACCCTGACGGATAAGGATGTAAGGAGTCGCGTCTTGGAGAACAGCAATCGTCTGAAGAATGCAGGAGATAATGTCAAATCCATCTATATTAAGAAGGATGTTCACCCTAGCGTCAGGAGGGAGTGGAAGAGGTTGCGAGACGTTGAGAGAGAGGAGAAGGAGAAGCCAGAAAATGTTGGGTGCGTTATCCGCCTTGATCCAAGAGAACGTAAAGTGTACAAGGATGGTGAGATAATTGATAGTTGGAATCCTTTGTTTTTTTAGATAATCCACAGCAAGTGAGTCAGATAAAGATAATGTCTTGGAATATAAACAGTGTGCGTACTAAGATGGAGAAAATGAGTGTTAGACAAATGCTGGCCAACTATGATGTGATTGGTCTAAATGAAGTAAAAACTAATGAGCATGTGCATTTCCCCGGTTATGTAACCTTTAGAAGTAAGGCCACACAATCGAGTAACAGGGGAGGCACAGTGGTGCTGGTGAGAAACTGTATCGCCCCGTTTGTTTACGAGGTTGATACCAGTGTTAATGATCAGGTGTGGTTACAGTTTCGAAACATGTATGGTGTTTTGTTTGGTTTCATCTATGTACCACCAAGTGATTCCCAGTATTATAGTCATGAGTCTTTTGCTGCTATTCAAGGAAAAATCAAGGCCAAGTACATGTGTAATGGTTACATCATGATGGGAGATATGAACGCAAGATTTGGCAAAAGAGTGAGGGAAATTTTACCATATGTACAAGAGCAAGAGAGTCACCCATATTCATACCCACATATAAATGATGATGTCAATGTTGCTAATGACAATGCAGAAGTGTTGTCTTCTATTTGTATGAATAACAAGCTTTTGGTGTTAAACAACCTGAAAACATGTAAGAATAATTTCGTGAGTGACAAAACGTACCGCAAGCGTGATGTATGGATTTCCGAGTTTGATGTATGTATTGTATCACCACAGTTGTTAGACTCTATTAATGATTTTTCAGTGATGCAACGTATCGACCTTCCATCTGACCACGCCCCAATAACTGCCACAGTGAATGTCACAGGGGTAGACCTAGATAACCTTAGTGTACGGGCGTCCACACTTGGTGGACACGCAGCTCTGTTAGGAACGGCAGGAAGATCAAGGTTGGTAAGAAAACCTGTAAGATTCTGTGAGATTGATAAGGAGAATTTTGTGAGACATATAGCACAACAAATGCCATGTATACAAGATGATGATGTGAATTCTTATGTTAACAACCTTTCGGACACTTTGTATACATATGCCAAGAGTAGTGTTGTACTGAATGAGGAAGTATCGCCTGTCAGTAGAATGGAGTTAGGGAGATGGGAGAGGCTGATGGAGGATGATGACGATGCGAGGGTATGGAAGGCAATTGATTGGAAGGGTAACTATAGTACATCTACGCATAGTGATAGTAATCTACCAAGTGATGCAGAATTTAGGGACCATTTTGAGAAAGTACTGAATCCTGCACGAGAAACTCAAAATTATTTATCAGATCTGTCTACAGATATTAATATTCCTGTGCTTGACGAACCCATCTCTCCCCTAGAAGTACAAAATCAAATAAATAGGATGAAGGTTAACAAGGCATGTGGGCCTGATGGTATCCCTCCTGGAGTTTTTTCACTTATGTCACCCCAGTGGCTTGTTACTATTGCCACATTATTTAGTTGTATTTTTTCATCTGCTATGTTCCCTTATGCATGGATTAGAGCAAAAGTATTTGTAATATTTAAGAAAGGTGACAAGACTAACACTGATAACTATCGTGGAATAAGCGTCATTAACTCTATAGCTAAACTGTATGAGATGGTACTTTGTGAACGCCTGAATCAGTGGTTCAAACCAGACAGGGAACAAGCAGGGGCGCAGAAGAAGCGTGGATGTATAGAGCATATAGTAACGCTCAGGCTGCTTACCAACACAGCCAGGTTAAAGAAGATTAAGTTGTTTGTGGTATTTATAGATTTCTCGAAAGCGTATGACATCGTTCCAAGGAAAACTCTGTTTACTGTGATGAAGGGTTTGGGGTGCGGGGCCGTGATGCTGGCCGCTATGGTGGCCATGTATCGCACCACGGAAAGTGTTATCGGTGCCGCAGTATTGAGCGCCTCACAGGGAGTCAGACAAGGATCCCCTACCTCTTGCTTTTTGTTTGTAATGTTTGTCAATATGTTAATCAGATCTGTTAAAGAAAAGTGTAGACCAGAAGTATTTATAGAATGGTTAAAAATTTTAATGCTCATGGATGATACAGTATTATTATCAACGAGTAGGGAGAATATGTACATTAAGCTAAGGATATTACAGGAATATTGTAAAGAGTATGGTATGAGGATAAACAGTGCAAAGACGAAATTTTTTGTCATCAATGGTGGGCTAGGAGACAAGGAGCCGTTTAGTGTAGGTGGTACGAGTATGAAAGTGGAACACTGTGATAGTTATATGTATTTGGGTTCACCATTTACGTGTGACGGTTCTGTGTCTTCTGCCGTCAAGGTACATGCAAAGAACAAATTATGTCATGTGTTAAAGTTTATATCGTTTTTAAAGAAGAATAATGATATCCCCTTTATAGTAAAGCGACGTGTGTTTGACGCTGCCCTCCTGTCGTCACTAGTGTATGGTTGTGAGTCCTGGATTGATGCTGACGTTAAACCTGTAGTTAAGCTTTATAACTGGGCACTGAAACAACTGTTAGGGGTGAGAAAAACTACTCCTAACGTGGTGTGTTATGTCGAGTCGGGTTATCCATCGCTTCCTGACCTTGTGAAATATAGACAACATAAGTTTTTAAAGAAAATGTGGGATGAGAGGTCCAGTATGAATGATGATCCACTATCTTTTGCAATGAGAAAAGTAATAAACGAGAACACGAATATGGGCAAGTGCGTGAAAGAAATGATAAGAGGGGAAGTACCTGACATGTCTGTGTTATTGGAGAAAGCGAAGTGTTGCATCAGAGATTCAGGTACATCAAGATGTATAGTGTATAAAGACATAAATCCCACATTATCCACACACGAGATTTACACTAAGAGGCAAATCTTAAATGAGTTTCATAGACTGGATTTTACAAGGTTTCGATTATCTGGCCACACTCTAGCTATAGAAACAGGGCGATGGAATAGGCGAGGACGTGGCCGCTTACCGCTGGAGGAGCGGCTGTGCAGTTGTGGTGAGATACAGACGGAGAGACACGTACTGGAGAACTGTACTCTCACCCAACATCTAAGGAATAACTATAGATACGAAACAATGGAAGATGTATTTACAAAATGTACAACTAGCGAGATGTGTAATGTAATTTTCGATGTACTTAAAGTATATAAATAAGGAAATTTAAATGAATGCGAATAATTTGTATGATATCTGGTAATATCTATTTTTGGGTAGAGAAAATTTTTTTTTATTTTGTATTTTGGGAGTTCTTTTGCTGCATTGCAAGAATATTTATTTAATGATTTAGAATATTGTGGACTACAATTATTAATGGACTACTGCTGTGGATATTTTTTTGTATTTTAGTTTTTGTTTTAGTTTTGTTTGCTGTAATATGATTGTGTAGTCAATAAATCTATCTATCTATCTATCTATATCTTCACTCCATGGAGAGAGTTCTGAAAGTTGATAAAATAAAGACACGTATAAAGAAAGTATAGAAGAATGAAAGCAGCGTTAGTTAAAGAGTGGAAGGTTTTCATCACATCACTGGTTCACTTCAGGCTGAAACACTAGCAAAGGCAAACAGTTACATCGAAAACAAACCACCAGCCAGGGACGCTCAGTGCAAACTGGATAACAGCCAATACCTGCCGTGAAATTACCTCGTGCCGCCGCCGCCCTTCACGCCACCACGCCTCAGGACGCACCATTATAATGTAAAAAAAGAAAAAAA
Organism: Scylla paramamosain; assembly: GCF_035594125.1. Lineage (NCBI taxonomy): Eukaryota > Metazoa > Arthropoda > Malacostraca > Decapoda > Portunidae > Scylla > Scylla paramamosain. The sequence goes on along the minus strand of NW_026973681.1, from coordinate 823,386 downwards.
AAATGCAAATATGAATCCAAAGGGCTTTCAGATATACAAGTGTACGGACAGTGTTCTGTGTTGACGGAGAAAGACGTGGAGAGTGACGGTGGGGAGAATATAGGCGTAGGATTTTTTTTTTTTTTAAGCAACACTAGTTGCCTACGTATTGTATTGTATCTGCACATGTTGTCGTTGCTGTTATTGCTGCTGCTGCTGCTGCTGCTGATGATGATGATGATGATGATAGTGATAATGATAATGTAATGTACTAAGCCTTCAGAGGCGGTGTTGCTTTTTTTTTGGGGGGGGTGGGTTGGGTAGCGGATGCAGTAATGCAAACAGGTCTAGCAAACTGATGAATTGGCATTTACTTTGACAGAGTAGGTGTTGGTGGTGGTGGTTGTGGTGGTGGCGGTGGTGGCGGTGATGGGGGCAGACAATGATGGCCAAGGACAGAAAAAAAAGGTAGCAAATTTTGTAGTGTGCGTCACCGCTCGATAGCTAATCACAAGGAGCCCTACAGGAGAACAAGAGGAAGGGAGAGAAGATGAATGAAGGAGAATCGAGGAGAAACAATGGGAAAGACTGGGAAGGGTTTAGCACTGTATCATAACAAGACTCAACACAGACGCCTTTGTTCGATAGTGCTCAATCATTCACAATCTTAGACTGAAAAATAAATAAAAAGTAAACGCACCGAAGAAAATACACATTAAAAAAATAAAGATGAAGCACACTATCTGAAGACCTGTATTATATTTATACCGATATACTATAAAAAAAAAAATCAAAGGATAAAGTACATTGATATGCTTTATGGCTAAACACAACCAACTCCCTCTTTAAGTGTATCGCAGTGAGAGAGAGAGAGAGAGAGAGAGAGAGAGAGAGAGAGAGAGAGAGAGAGAGAGAGAGAGAGAGAGAGAGAGAGAGAGAGAGAGAGAGAGAGAGAGAGAGAGAGAGATACGGATTAACACTGAGCACAAGTGTCAAATTATCATCTTGGAGCAGGAAAGTGGTAATATCCTTGGAGAGTCCCGTATGAGATGAGATGAGAGGGAAGAGTGACAGCAGACCATGAAGCAGCGAATATTGACAAGTGGCATTAATAAACACACACGTCTTGCTCTTCTTTCCCCTTCGTTTGATCGCGTTTTGCTCAACACTCGGGTCTTCCTTGGCTGTCTTCCTGTTGTTCCATAGGTGTCTCTAATGATGAGGAAGGAAGTACACGCTACGACAAACAATGCTGGAAGTAGTAGTAGTAGTACTACTACTACTAGTAGTAGTAGTAGTAGCAATGATAATAATAATAGTAATAGTCTGGCTATATTTAATTTATCTGACTATATACCAGGCCGCATCACACACTCTTAGGCCCTGCTGTAAACGAACAGTCTCGTAAACATAATAATAAAAATAATTATAATAATAATAATGATAATAATAATAATAATAATAATAATAATAATAATAATAATAATAATAATATAATAATAATAAGAGTAAGATGGTGAAAACAAAAGTAATAACGATAATATTGACTTTTTTTTCATCCGGAGGCATATACATCTTATAAGAAACAATTGACACACACAATAATTACAAAATATATTAACAATGGTAAAAGAAATCAATGTTATAGTAAAGTACAACTCAATGAAAAAAATACTAATAATGTTCAATATTAATATGAAAACCAATACTTTCAGAAGCACAGATGCATTCTTATCAACCATCCTCTGGAAATTGTTAGAGATCATTCCCTTGCATTATATAACTACTCCACGTCCTTAATATATATATATATATATATATATATATATATATATATATATATATATATATATATATATATATATATATATATATATATATATATATATATATATATATATATATATATATATATATATATATATATATATATATATATATATATATATATATATATATATATATATATATATATATATATATATATATACTCGTATATATATATATATAAAGTCAACCAATTATGAACCTCTCTCTCTCTCTCTCTCTCTCTCTCTCTCTCTCTCTCTCTCTCTCTCTCTCTCTCTCTCTCTCATGGCGGAGGCTAAAGATAGTCAGGTTTACTGCACAGACATACTAGATTCGCATTTATAATCGTTGTGATGTTTTATTTCTGCTTATTTTGACAGTCTCTAGTGAAGTTATTGGAGTTTAAAATGGTATTGTCATCATTCTGGTAATAGTTTTATCAAGGAGTGAGAAAATACGTACACGAACCTAACTAGCCATCTTAGTGAGAGATCGAAGCCTTTAACCCTTTAACTGCTATCTGGTACACCTTTCCTCAATTACTAATCACTCTGAGACATTTCTACTTGTTCTGCAGCCATCTGCAATCTTTAAACTGTGTACAAATTGCAAAATCTATTCTTTTTAATCCCCTTCTTGTAGATGCTTATAAAGATTTCAGGCACTACTTTTGGTGGTGGTAATTGCTTCGTGTCGCAGTGGAAGGGTTAAGAGTCCTGATGAGATGACGAAGCCTTTAATTTAAGAGTACAGGATTCAGACATACATTCATTCATACCTACGTCATGAGTTCCCCCAGGCTAAATTTCACCACTAAGACTCCGCGTTTAAGATGTCGTCCAAAAATAATTTCGCTCTACTTTTCTTTTATATTTGTATTTTATTCTACTTAATTATTCGTTCATTCATTTCTTTCTTTATTTTTTTGCATGGGTGAGATATTCGTGGGGAATCATTTACTCGCATGGAATTTTGTAAGCAGCCGTGCAGTCGCCAGCCAGCCTTACCTATCGTGGCCATGTGAAGGCTGCGTGCGTCCACCCACAAATACCACCAGTGATAAGATGATCCTGAGAGGAGCTGAAATTAGACCTCGCAAGATAAACCAACAGACAATGGAACTTTCCCTCTCTCCCCTCACTCCTGTGCTCCCCGTCAGCCTTTCCTGCCTCGGGAAATGAAGCACGGTACATCCTTCAAGAACCATATTCATAAACCCTCTTCTCTTTCACCACCATCATTTTTAAAGGCCACAGAGATGATTAGCTCCCAAGCCCATGGTCGCGAGGCTGTTTCTGGGAATCGATGGACCACCTCAGAAATCATTAATCGGTTGTAATTATATTCGATATAATTATGATTTTAACCTAGATTATATAATCTGTATTGTTAGTTATGATTAGTTAGTGTAATATGTAAAAAATAGGCGTTAATTAACACACGTACACACACCTAGGAACGCCAGGTCAGGCCAGGATTGCTATTAGGGCTGCAGCCAAAGGAGTGATGAGAGTGCTGCTGGCCAGTGTTGGTGTCTTCACTCCACGCAGCGGCTCAGTGGAGAGTTTGGCGTGTAACAAGAGTGACGGTTAGTATTGTAAACATGCGTGTGACAAGTCAGTAGAATAAACATGCATGTGGAAAAAAAAAAAAAAAACTTGTATAAAATAAAGGTGCATTAGAGTGAAACGTTTCCCATCCCGCCACAAGTTCACTTCAGGCTGCAAAAATCGAAAATCTCACGGCTCTGGCTATCGTTTTGTTGCAGCTCCGTGAAAACTCGATAGCGGCCAATACCTGCCGGGGAATCATCCCCTTGTTGCGCCGCCGCCCGTGACGTCACCACGAAAAGATACACAGTGCGACAGACAATACTCGTCTAACCTGGAATGAGGCGGAGGGTGCGGCGAAGTGGTCAGCTGTGGCTGTGGCCGCCTTCAGCCCACCCGCCTGACTGCTCCTCTTTGTCACCGAGTCATGGGAAAGTCGAGGTTTTATATATAGTAAACGCCTCGCACCTGCGCCTCCTAAATGCTTAATCCTTTCACTGTCGGATCATTTTTCTTTTTATCATCTGCTACTTTATAGGCGCTCATTTGTGTACAGTGACTCCTCCCCTACAGTTCTTTATTTACTTTATTCTTTTTAGTAATAGCTGCTGATTGCATAGAGCTCGGAAACTGTTAGTAGAAGTGAATAGATTGACAGTGAACACGTAACACACAGTGTGTGTGTGTGTGTGTGTGTGTGTGTGTAAAGACGGCACCCTAATTAATGAAGCAGATTCCCTGCCTGTATTTCTAACAAAAGTGCCAAAAGAAATGTTTCACGATACACCGTATCTTGAAACATTTCTGCCCGCACCCTGACTACTTTCAAGAGGCTGTAGTTGAAATTACACGAGTTTTAAGAGTGTTTCTGTGGTTCTAGTTACAGACTGGTAAGGTCTCTACAGCATCAACGGGAGAACCAGTCTTGAAAACCCGGGTAATTATTTCTGTGGCCTTTGAAAATAGTCTGGTGAAAGAGCAAGGCCTTTCAGAATACAAGCACATAACCTTGCTTCATGAAAAACAAGTGCATTCATGATACCTAAGACTGCCTTGCTACATTCCCCCAGTGACTAATGTATCTTTTTTTTTTTTCTTTATCTCGTAGCATTAGTCTGTCTGTCATTGATGAAAACACCCGCACTACATGTATTACGTTATTTCATTAGTCTCAAGTCGCTATTTCAAGTCTATATAAGCCTCAATAAATACGAGAGCTGTGGTGGTGGTCTGCTTCCCGTCTGTCAATCAGAGCGTTCTATTTTTCCGTTTTCTTTCGTATTCTTCGTAAAGCTCACGCATCCTTCATTTGTCGTTACTTCTTGCCTCACAGAGTATTGGTAAGTGTCTTCTACTGGTAATAATAACCGTGATTCTATTATTTTGTATCATTACAAGTAGTATTGCGAGAGTGGCTCCGTTCTTAGTGACAATTACCTCAGCACAGCCTTCACCAATCAGCGCCAAGTATTCAAGTCACGTGATACTCTCTCCTCGCCGTCTCTTCAGCCATTCGCCCTGCGCCCGCTGACGTGACGAGTCCCTGGTTGTGTTACGGCGGTGAAGCGGTGTTGCATCTGTCCCTGGCGGCCATGTTGTGGTGGACTGCGGTGTAGAGGGAGAGGTGGATGTGAGTATGGCCTGGTGGTGGATAGGGAGGAGTGGATAGTGGAAGAGAGATGTGGAGAGTAGGATGGTGGAAGGGGGAGGTGGAGGTGGCTATGGCGGACGTGACTGGGTTGAGGTGGTGGTTGTGGTGGTGTTTGGTATGGTTGGAATGGTTGTAGAGGGTGTTGGTAGTGATGGTGAACGTGACTGGCTTATGTTAAAGGTAGTTGTGGTTGTTGGGGATGGTGGTGGTTGTGTGACAGTGGTGGGTGCAGCGGACGCAACGGTGTTGTGGTTGTTGGGTGTGGTTGAGGATTGCGATGGTGGTGGTGGTGGAGGTGATAGGTGGCGGTGGTCGTAGTCGGAGCGGGCTAAGCGGTGGTGGTGGTGGTGTAAAAAGGTGTTTATCGGACGGAGTGGAAGTGGTGGTGGTGGCGGTGATACGATTATCAGGGATGAGAGAGAGAGAGAGAGAGAGAGAGAGAGAGAGAATGTGTGTGTGTGTGTGTGTGTGTGTGTGTACTCCTATAATCAGCAAATTGCAGTCACTCGTTCGCTTGTTTCACCTCCCTGTTTCAGGCCTTCTCTCCCCTTCCCTTCCTCCCCGCTCCCTTCCTAACCTGCCCGCCACCCTCTCCCCGCTTTTTCCTGCCTGTCCTCCCCTGCTCCTCGTGTCCCAGGTGAGTGTTGCCTTATTTGAGTCAATGTATAATGGTTTTTATTTGAGATTGAAGCTCCACACGTAATGAAAGGTAGTAATCTGTGGTTTTGTATACTATTATTGGACTATTTATGTAAACTTACAATAGAAAATTAATTCTATTAGGAAATGTGTGCATATTTAAACAATTTCATCTATATGTGTGATGTGACGTCAGTGAGAGAGAGAGAGAGAGAGAGAGAGAGAGAGAGAGAGAGAGGAGAGAGAGAGAGAGAGAGAAAGAGAGAGAGAGAGAGAGAGAGAGAGAGAAAGAGAGAGAGAGAGAGAGAGAGAGAGAGAGAGAGAGAGAGAGAGAGAGAGAGGAGAGAGAGAGAGGAGAGAGAGAGAGAGAGAGAGAGATTGACAGCAAATGAAGCAGTATTTTAAATTTCCTGGCTCTGATGATGAAAGTTATATGACTGAGGCTGTAGTTAAGTAAGTTGAGAAGCTGAGCAGATAAATATGAGTACACCACCTGTCTGTCTGTCCGTCTTTCAGTCAGTCAGTCAGTCTGTTGATGAAGGAATGGTGGAGAGACCAATATGTGTCTGTCTGTCCGTCTTTCAATCAATCAGTCAATCTGTTTGTTGGATGACTTCTGGAGAGAGCAGTCTGTCTGTCTGTCCGTCTTTCAATCATACAGTCAGTCAGTCAGTCAGTTGATGGAGGAATGGTGGAGAGACCAATATGTGTCTGTCTGTCCGTCTTTCAATCACACAGTCAGTCAGTCAGTCTGTTGATGGATGACTGGTGGAGAGAGCAATCTGTCTGTCTGTCCGTCTTTCAGTCACACAGTCAGTCAGTCAGTCAGTCAGTCAGTTGATGGAGGACTGGTGGAGAGAGCAATCTGTGTCTGTCTGTCTACGTGATGCTTCCCTCCGCCGTTTCATTACGTAGACAAAATACATGAAAGGGAAATATTGGTTTTTATGGACAGGTGTGGTGGTGGTGGTGGTGGTGGCGCCATTAGTAGTATTCAGGTGTCATACCTGTAACGTAATAAGGAATGAAGGCAGGACGTATGCGATGGCAGCTTGAAGGTAACAATTGGTGATGAAAGGTGGTGGTTGGTGGGTGGTGGCAGGGGCTGTGAGGGCTGCCTGTTACCACCACCTTCACTATCCCAAGCGCACATCTCTGGCTGACCCTTCGCTCCCCTGTTCTTTCCCTGCCCTCAATTCATCACCCCCCCTCTCCTCTCTCTCTCTCTCTCCTCTCTCTCTCTCTCTCTCTCTCTCTCTCCTCTCTCTCTCTCTCTCTCTCTCTCTCTCTCTCTCTCTCTCTCTCTCTCTCTCTGGATTTAGCCGGCCTATCCTCTCAGCCTCATCCTTCACGTACTGCTTCCCTCCCTCTCTCAACCATTCATCCTGACTCACTCCCATTGTTTCCTCAAGTCTCTCTCTCATCCCTCATTCATCCTTTTATTCTTATTCTTCCATCATTCACTCTTCCTCTCCTTCCTCACTCCTGTCCCTCTGATATTCACTCACCCTCAACCATCTCATCTACTTTCACCCCCATTCCTCCCTCATCCCTTCCCATACGGTTCTTTTCCCTACATCCCCCCCCTCTCTCTCTCTCTCTCTCTCTCTCTCTCTCTCTCTCTCTCTCTCTCTCTCTCTCTCTCTCTCTCTCTCTCTCTCTCTCTCTCTCGCTCTCTCTCTGCAGACGAGTGCAGTTGTGTTCTGAGTCAGTTTTTCTAAAGTTTGTGAAGTGGTTGGCGTGGGTGGCAGGGGCGTGGAGGGCGTCACGCTGGTAGTGTAGAAAAGAAAGCGAGAGAAAAGTGATGCGGCACTGGTGTTTGATACCTGAGTGAAGTACTGGCGTCGTAAAGACCATTTCTGTCCATTGTGATTTCTGAGTTTAAGTAATGAGGCTTTGTAATGGGTCGTTTATCATTTATTTTATTTTTCACGTGGACAAAAATTGTGCTTACTTTATTATATATATATATATATATATATATATATATATATATATATATATATATATATATATATATATATATATATATATATATATATATATATATATATATATATATATATATATATATATATATATATATATATATATATATATATATATATATATATATATATATATATAATTAAGTTAACACAATTTTCCTCCACGTCAAGCCGACATGAAAACTTATTCCATTCATTCCATTGACAAACTGAGACCATGTACCCCGACACACACACACACACACAAAAAAAAAAAAAAAAAAAAATCCCTTTACCTTTCTCTACTGAGAGAGAGAGAGAGAGAGAGAGAGAGAGAGAGAGAGAGAGAGAGAGAGAGAGAGAGAGAGAGAGAGAGAGAGAGAGAGAGAGAGAGAGAGAGAGAATGGTGGCCAGAGTAAGACGAAGGAGAAAGCAAGTTAAACAAATCAAATGGAAAGTGAGAGAAAAGCAAGAAAATACAGATGAAAAGAAAATCTGCGGTAAAAATGCACCGCTGAAACAAAAACGAATAAGAAAGTGTAATGAAACGATGAGATAATTTTGTGTTTTTGTGAGCCAGCAATTATGCTGCACCCACCCTCTACCACTACTACCACTACTACTACTACTACTCCTACCACTGCAAGTGTTGGAGCAGTAGGTGACAGAAACGAAGAAGCGCAAACACCTGGAGATAGGTGAGCTTGATAGGAAGTTACAAGTAAAATATAAAGCAAAACTCAAAGACTCACTGAGAGAACTTGAGAGGACTGTGAAGAACAACTCAAGAACATTACGCCCTAAGTGGACGACCTGTACGAGGCCAAGGTGAGAGTGAGAGTGAGAGGGGAGTAGGTAGGTGACGGATTTGAACTGGAGAAAGATTAGGGTGGAGAGAATTGAAGGTTGTAACTTCTAGGGACATTGGGAGGGAGTGAGAGAGTGAGAGGGGAGTGGGTAGGTGACGGTTTTGGACGTTAGAAAGACTACGGTGGAGAGAGTTATATAAAAAAAATGGTGTTATATTAAGTAAAATCAGTCAATATTTAACACGTCAGGCGCCACACGCACCACCGCCGTTACATTTCAGACTATTCAAAGTTGCCGTGTGTACCACTGGCCCAACATTTATCACTTTTCTTCCCTTTTTTTTTTTTTAAAAATGAATTCCATTAAATAATGGGCAAAAATGAAACGCAAATCTTTTAAACAAATGTTGATTATTAATTATCATAATTTTTAATGAGGCAAATATAATAATGGTAAGAAAATGAAAGAGTATCTTTTGTGAAGTGACATTGTAACTGGTCAAAATACAAAGGTGGAACTCTAAATGTTAATAATAAAACTTGTCTCAGTCACGGCTCAACATATAGATGTAGTATCCTTAACAACTGTCATCTAGATATTCTTTTATTATAAAGCAAATCTGTGATTGCAAAACAACATAACATTTTTACCTACTCTTATTGAAATCATTACTATCATTTCTTGCACAAAGGAGAACTTTTCCTGTAACAAATGAAAGCCTGTGTCCTGTTTGCAGCTGCACAAAGAAAAGGCTTTATCCTTCAACATTCATATAAACAGCTTCTTCATTCCTTGTGTAGTGAAAACAGTGACTCAAGAAATGATTGCAGCAAATGTGTGAAGGTCGCTATTGATGGAGAGAGTGCTTTCTTTCAAAACATGGGAGGCATCCAAGTACCTTCCCATCACACTGATCACATACACTCTTCACTCTCCTACCTTCTCAAGCTGCACTTGTCCGTCCTTCATTCACACTAAAGATTTGACAGCGCCCTCTGCATCTTTTTCCCGCTCTTCTAGAGTGACCTTGCAATCCAACAAGAAAATGGTGTTCTCTTACCTCCCAGAGAGAGAGAGAAAGAGAGGGAGGGGGCTACAATAGCCCCCCTCCCTCCCTCTCTCTCTCGGTTTGTCTGTCGGTTTCTTTTTTTTCTATTTTGTTTAATCTACTACTACTACTACTACTACTACTACTACTACTACTACTACTACTACTACTACTACTACTCGTACTACTACTACTACTACTACTACTACTAATCGTACTACTACTAGTACTACTCGTACTACTACTACTACTTCTACTACTACTACTACTACTACTACTACAACAACTACTACTACTACTACTACTACTACTACTACTACTACTACTACTACTACTACTACTACTACTACTACTAACACATCTACTACCACCACCACCACCACCACCACCACCACCACCACTACTACTACTACTACTACTACTACTACTACTACTACTACTACTATCACCACCACCACCACCACCACCACCACTACTACTACTACTACTACTACTACTACCACCACCACCACCACCACGAATACCACCACCACCACTACTACCACCGCCACAACCACCACTACTACCACCGCCTCCACTACTACCACCGACACTACCACCACCACCACCACCACCACTACTACTACCACCGTCACCACTACTACCACCGCCACCACCACCACTACTACCACTACCACTGCTACTACCACCATCACCACTACCACTACTACTACCACCACCACAACCAACACCACCAACACCACCACAACCACCGCCACCACCACCACCACCACCACCACCACCACCACAACAACAACAACCACCACCACCACCACCACTACTACTACCACTACCACTGCTACTACTACTACTACCACCACTACCACCAGTACTACTACTACTTTTACTGCTACTACTACTACTACTACTACTACTACTACTATTGCAGGTGACCCATGAACTACCTCTAACAATGGTGATGAAGAACCAGAAGTGGGTTGTAGGTGACGAGATAACTATCCCAGGTCATCCCGGAAGTGGCGAGGTGACCCCATACAGCTCCACAAGGTCGTGGAGGACACCAGACATAGCCACGTGGTCGCCTACACTCAGCCATCCACCTCACCTGCCCCAGACTGCTACCCGGACACCATCCAGCCACAAGAACCCAGATAAGCACTTCCGGGGTCCTTGGTTGTGGTTAGCTAGCTAGTTTGTTTAGGGGTCACTTGCTGTACATAGGAACCCTCCTCGGTCTGATGCTATTTTTTTTATTTTTATTTTTGAGGTGTAACGCTGTGCTCTACGTGAGAGTGATAGTGTTTATCTTTATTTATTTATTTTTTTTCCTGAAGACCAGTTCTGAGGTTATCTTGGAGGTTAACGGAGAAGAGTTCTTCACAACTGTGTTTGTTGTTTTATTTTATTTTTTTATTGGTCACTTTTTGTTTTTTGTTGTGATTGTTATTAATTTTATTTATTTGTATTGAAATATGTGAGTGTGAATGCAGCACAATATATAAAGGTGTGCATTCCAGAGTGAAAGGAAGGCGTGCACAGGGTAGAGTGGACAGGATGCAGTGCCTTGTTGTTATCACCAGACCTTGATTGATTGAAGCAAATGAAAACTTTGGTGTGAGTACCTTACAAAGACACTTGACAATACTAATGTCACCTCACCTCGTGGTTTCACCTTAAACCTACAAACATTGGCTGGACACAAGGTCATAGAAATAATTTATTCTCATTTATTCTCATCTTTACAAATTACAGTCTTTACACATCAAAGTAACTAATCACCTTTATTCATCCACTTGAGGGGGTTGAAGGATCGCTAATCCCATATTAAATTGCCTGTGTTCAACTCGCCTCTCCTCCCTCATTTATTGACCAATTCATTTAAAAAATATTTTGATCAGGAAGGTTGCAAGAAGAATGTCTGCTATCTTTTTTTTTTTTTTTGTACGATAAGATTTTTTTTTTTTCGATGAAAAAGTAAAAAAAAAAACTGAGTGTCAAATATTTACTTTCAAAAATTTGTCAGAAATCAAAATCAGTTACAAACAAAAATGACGACAGCAGACTTTGTTCGCCTCTCACAGCTTGATAAGCCGCAATGGCCCATCTGTGTGTAACACCAATAACAACGGAGATCATTTTTATATGCAAAAATCCGCCATTTTAAGTTATGTCAAAGTTTAAGGGGTGACTATAATACACCTATTGCAGCTAAGGACTTGAAATTCACATGATATATACATCACAATATGTTGAAAAACAGATATAGATTAATTTAGTTACTCCGATTGGTTTTGTACATAGGCCTAAAGTAATTCATGATTTCACCCTTAATTACCCGGGGGCGAGGGGGGAAGGCGGGTGAAAACAATTTTTGTTATATTTCGACTTCTAGATCAAAACCAGTGTTTAACTGTTTGAAATAAATAAAATATTAATGCAAAAGATATCTAATGCAGACACATTGACTATTTCCTAGATTTACGGAAAAATATTTATCTTATTTTTCGTATATAAATTTGAAAAAAATAGTTAGACCTAAAATTACGTACTCTCTAATGTTGTACGCAGCAAAAGAACCGTAGATATTCATAGGAGACTGAGGAAGAACGGGTACGACAGAAAGAAAAAAAAAAAAAAGTCATGTCTCGCAGCGGGCGAAACCGTGAAATCTCATAACAGAAGACCTCATTACATAAGGGGATATATATATATATATATATATATATATATATATATATATATATATATATATATATATATATATATATATATATATATATATATATATATATATATATATATATATATATATATATATATATATATATATATATATATATATATATATATATATATATATATATATATATATATATATATATATATATATATATATATATATATATATATATATATATATATATATATATATATATATATATATATATATATATATATATATATATATATATATATATATATCAAAACATTACATATATAAAAAATGGGAAAAAAAAATGTAGAAAATAAAAAAAATTAAAAAAAAATTCATATCCGGATCGTACAACGACACCCTTGATGCAAAACATGTTTGCGCGCCTGACGATGTTAAGACACACGACACACACTTCCCTTGAGAAAAGATGATAGCCTTCACGAGTGTCTTACTATTTCTTTGCAGAGCCCCTCTTCTTGATGACGACGCGCACACTGTCAGCTACACTTTGCAGCGTCTCTCACTTAAATTTTTCTCTATCTTTGTATCTCTCCATTTCAGATAAATTGTTATCTTTCCAAGGGTTGAGGAGAACATGGTCGTGGTTCAAGTGAAGCCACTACAGCCACTCCCTGACAAGCCTTCCACACTGGTGAGTGGTGTTTAAGCATGTATTAGTATTGCTAATTCCTTATTTCCTAGAGTGTCTACCACTATATAATGGCAATGTCTTTCCAACACAAATAACGTCAAGCAAAAATAAACTCTACACTAACTAAGTGATGAAAAATGAAGAAATGCTGGAGAAAGATTAGACCACAGGTGGTTCATGTTGTAGTTGTTCAAGATTTCGAAGAAAACTTTTTTTTTTTTTCCTAGACAGACAGTGGCAGCACACACACAAGAGACGATGGTGTGGTGGACAAGAGGATGCAGGGAGACGGCAGACAGAATGGAAGCTACAGATGAAAGAAGAGCAGGTCAAGCCATGGCAGCAGACAGACACACAGACAGACAGATTGGATAAGAAAGAAGTATTATTTAGTGAGGTAAGGAACTGTACAACCCTTCACAGTGCTGACTACTTGATAGCAGAGGTGGTTCATGTTGGTTCAGGATTTGGTTTGAAGCTGTTACGTGAAAAGAACATTCTGAGGAACGAGAGGTTGTATTGTCACTTGTCAACAAAGTGGCAGAGTATTGCTATAACATTTATAGCCAAAGCTGTTCCAGTTGCCTCAGTGTGTCATGTCCATTGTGTACTGACAGTCACCTTTGTCATGTCTACGCTAGTGGAGGAGAGGGAGGAACAAACCTTGAATCTTCCAAGTTTAGAGTTTTTAGCAAAGGTTTGAGCGAAGAGTTCAGGTTTAGAGATAGATGTGATAGCAGTGGTGCCATCTGGTTGAAATAAAAAAAGGAAAGGAGGAGAAGCAAAGTTATTATAGATGTTTTTGGCTAAGTGCCAGAGGTCACGAGGGAGAGTTAGATCTTGAAAGGTTTTGACACTTTCTGTTAATGAAGGAGTTTTTTTTTTTTGGCTAATTGGAGAACAGACTTGGCATGGCAGAAATGTAAAGTGCATTAGATTCTGGTGATGGAAGAAGGCTTAAGCACCTTTGGTGGGCCACCTCTCTATCATGTATAGCACGAGAACAAGCTATGTTAAACCAAGTTTAACTTTGGAAGGTTTAGGTCGAGAAAAAGAGTGAGGAATGTACGCCTCCATGCCAGACACTATCACCTCTGTTATGCGCTCAGCCCACAAAGACGGGTCTCTGACACGGAAGCAGTAGTCATTTTCCAAGGAAAATCAGCAAAATACCTCCTCATGTTCCCCCAACTAGCACAGGCAAAACGCCAGTGGCACCTTCCTTTAGGGGGATCATGAGGAGGGATTGGAGCGATAGGACAAGATACAGATATGAGATTGTGATCGGAGGAGCCCAACGGAGAAGAAAGGGTGACAGCATAAGCAGAAGGATTAGAGGTCAGGAAAAAATCAAGAATGTTGGGCCTATCTTCAAGACGGTCAGGAATACGAGTAAGGTGTTGCACCAATTGCTTTAGGTCGTGGAGAATAGCAAAGTCTAAGGCTAGTTCACCAGGATTGGTCAGTGAAGGGAGAGGAAAGCCAAAGCTGGTGGTGAACATTGAAGTCAGTCTCCAAGATTTGAAGTCTCTACAAAAGGGAAGAGAGTCAATGTGCTCCACTTTGGAAGTTAAGTAGTCAAAAAATTTTTCATAGTCAGAGGAGTTATTTGAGAGGTATACAGCACAGATAAATTTAGTTTGAGAGTGACTCTGTTGTCGTACCCAGGTGGTGGAAAACTCGGAAGATTCAAGAGAGTGGAAAGCAGGTTAAGTCATTGCGCACATGAACACAGCATCCAGCTTTGGATCGAAAATGAGGATAGAGAAAGTAGGAGGGAACAGAAAAGGGGCTACTGTCAGTTGCCTCAGACATCTGAGTTTCAGTGACGAAAGGATGATGAAGCTTAATAGAGGAGAGGCAGTGTTCTACAGATTGAACGCGAATGTTGCAGAAGTTTATGAAGAAAAACTGAGAGGGGTATCAAGACATTTAGGGTCGTTACCAGAAGAGCAGTCTGACCCGGGGACAATTGTGGTCCGCTCACCAGATGGGGTCTCCGAGGCTGGTGTAGGAGTATGTGTGTAATAATTAGGTGCTGGTAGTTGTTTTGTGTGCAGGAAGAGAGATATCTCCATGACTATAACGTTTGGTACGATTGAAAACATCCTTTGGTTTCCACAGATATGTACACACTAGTAGTAACAGTTTTCACCTGTAGCACCAGAAACAGTCTTCCTCACACGAACCGTTTCACTGCCGGGACTTGAAGGCTGATGAAGCAGTGCGGCGGAGGTCACGCCTCTCAGAGTGTTTATACTTGTTGTCAACACCGCCATAACTAATACAAACTCTTTAGTGCAGGTAGTTAAATAACTGCAATCATTGTTCCAGATTCCTAAATTCACAAAGTGCATAACTCATTCCAAGTTTTTATTGCAGATAATGAAAGTTTTAGTGAAATAATTATTCCTATTCCTAATGTTGTGTGGTGCATTATCTCAGACAGGCCCACTGGAAGCTGTCAGAGTGCTGTGGCACGTGGCAAGAACCAAGTGTTCAGGAGCACACACTGTCCCTTCACCAGTCAGCAGGTTACGAAAAACAATGCAGTATTTTGTTGAGTAATCAAAGTAATAAAATGTAAATGATAAAATGTCAGTACTGATTCAGAGTGTCACACTCCACCATGGCAAAGACTGCCGGCTGAGTAATAATATTCAAGTTGTATTAGTGAGACTCTACTCAATGTTAATTATAAGGCAGGTGTAAGAAAATAGTTAAAAATGTATCATAGTACAAGAAAATGACAGTTCAAAATGTAAACATATCTTTAACAAGTAGACTTGAATGGTCATTAAGTAGTACAGCAGACCCTTGCTACAGTAAATTCACTATTATTTGTAGACTGGTCTTATTGTGTCTCTCATCATTTTACTTTTCTCATTATTCTGTCTTGTTTTCTCATTAATACTTGAGTGCCTTCATGTTATCTCTATTATTGTGACTGTTTCTCTCATTATGTTGCTGATGTTGTCTACTCTCATCATCTGACTGACTGCTCACCTTCACAGGTCTGGGCGGCTTGGAAGTCTCACTACAAACTGAAGACCCGTTCACTTGAAGGACACAGTTGGAGTCGGACACAAGATCCAAGAGGGAGTCATTTTTAAACGAGAGCTTCAGGCAGAAAATTCGAGTGGATTTTCAACTCTAAAAATAACTTAATTTTTTTGGGTATTTTGAACCTTCTTTATCTTGAAAAATAACTCCAGATATTATGACTCTAGCTGGAAATTGACCTGAGCAATGTAGGGTTTGCTGCAGTGAGATTACCAAGGCACGAGTGTCTGGGATTTAAAGATGATGGATATGTGTCCTGTGTGCTGCTGTGCTGGGAGGAGAGGAGCAGCAGCAGTCGTGGGGCTCTGCTGCTGCTGTCACTGGTGCAGCTGTTCACTCCTGCAGCTACCTTCCCTCAACATACTGTGTCTTCCCTCACCTGCAATGAACAACTATGAACAATACTTCTCCTCCGATGAGGAACAGTGAATAACACCTCTCTCTCTCTCTCTCTCTCTCTCTCTCTCTCTCTCTCTCTCTCTCTCTCTCTCTCTCTCTCTCTCTCTCTCTCTCTCTCTCTCTCTCTCTCTCTCTCTCTCTCTCTCCTCTCTCTCTCTCTCTCTCTCTCTCTCTCTCTCTCTCTCTCTCCACAGTATGTCCCCCACAGTATGTTTACAAACCCACAGTGACTCTCCACAGCCCCTCACCAACAATTGTCTCCTTCACACACACACACACACACACAAATGTTGGAATCTTGTAGTGTCTACAACAAGGAATGGAACCGAAATCGACAAGCTAAATTTTCTTCCAGCCTGCGTGAATGTAGTGAGGCTCAATGTGTGTGTACAAGTGAAGAATATATATTAGATGCTTGACTCAAAAATATGAGGCTTACACAAAAATACAGGACACAACTTGGTGAGTGTGGTGAGTCAAAGGTGAGTCAAAATGCTCAACTTTGAATTTACTTACAACAAAAACTGACTAAATAAAACACACTATAAAAAAAATAATCTCATCAATTAACACTGAAAAAAAATATATATATACACCAACACAAAATAAATAAATAAATAAATAAATGAAAACTAAATAAAGCAAATTAATCTGAACGCTAACACACAAACCAACATAGTCGTATATTTTTAAACACTACGGTGAAGAAAGATAATGAAGCTTTAATTAACATTGAGTGAAAGAGAGAGAGAGAAATTTGTGGTCTTCCTAAATCTCTCTCTCTCTCTCTCTCTCTCTCTCTCTCTCTCTCTCTCTCTCTCTCTCTCTCTCTCTCTCTCTCTCTCTCTCTCTCTCTCTCTCTTACACGAACAATAAAAAAACAAAAAAATAAGTAAATAAACAAAATACAAGCAAATAATAATAGCCATCCACACCAATCCACATACACCAAGCCATCCCAATCCAGCCAATCACGAGCCAGCAGCAGACACACGGAGAAGATTGGGAGAAAGAGGAAAAAAAAAAAAGGAAAAATGAAAAAAAAATATAAAGGGGAGAATAAGAAAAATAGCGAAACAAGAGAAAAATGAGAAAAATAAAGGGAAAAAATACGAATAAAATCAAAAGGAAAGAAGAGAAAAAATGGGGTGAGGAGGGGAACACTTAGGAAAATAAACCAAACAATAGGGCATTACATTGTGATTACGTATAGCAGGGATGGATTATGAGAGAGAGAGAGAGAGAGAGATCTGGTCAGGAATTTAATTTTTGTTAGTGGTTTACGCCATCTCTCTCTCTCTCTCTCTCTCTCTCTCTCTCTCTCTCTCTCTCTCTCTCTCTCTCTCTCTCCTTACAACAGTTTTGTCTTTGTTTTCTCTCGCTCTTATCTTTCGTTGAGAGAGAGAGAGAGAGAGAAACATTATTATTACACACACACACAAACACTCTTTTTTATAGATAAGTTAACACTTTTAATAAAAAAAAAAAAAAAAAAAAAAAATATATATATATATATATATATATATATATATATATATATATATATATATATATATATATATATATATATATATATATATATATATATATATATATATAACCCTTTCTTTTTACCTTATCTATCACAATAACCCTTTTCTACCTCCTATTCCTTCCCTTCCAAATGAAACCGAACCATTAAGAAGTATCACTTGCTTCTCTCCTGTAACTTATAATGAAACGCTTGAATTAATTCATAAGGTGCGCAAAGGAGCTTAATTAATAAACAGGAAAGATTAAAAATGCATTGTGGAGAAAAAAATATGAAATATGAATGAGTTTGAGGAAAGGTGTGTGTGTGTGTGTGTGTGTGTGTGTGTGTGTGTGTGTAAGGTAATGAGTTTTTTTAACTGAAGAATGTAAGGTATTGGATCCGAAAGCATAAGGGAATGGACGCCCTGAGTGAAGCGGTTACAGGTGTCTATTGTTCCCGTGGTTGATATACTGAGACAACTTGTTCGCCACCTTGCAATTTCCTATACAGGGTGTAACGCGAGTTCCTGTAAATACTGAAAGAGGTGAAAGAACGTTTAATTCTAAGTATAAAATGTTCTATGCACATATGCATTTTAAGGCTTTGTTTACCCGTCAGAGGATTTGAAAATGTACGGGACTCGCGGGTGTGCTCTGTGACATGACGGACACACGGTTGTATTGTCGCAGCCTCGGAGGTGCCACTTAGTCATATTACGAATGGTTTAATATTACATTATCTTATAACAAGACAAATGGGATTACAAAGCATGTAATTTACCGATAAGCATTACAGGACAACATTATTGCGGTGATTAAAAGTACTTCTGTAAAATGCTACGCGGCATCATCAAAGCGAGGGAGGAGGGCGGGTGGGTAGCCTGCCCTTGCGACCTTGAAAACAGCTGAGAGATGATGCCACGTAGCATTTTACAGGAGTACTTTTTATCACCGCAATAATGTTGTCGTGTAATGCTTATCGGTAAATTACATGCTTTTTTATATCATTTGTCTTGTTATAAGATACTGCAATATTCCACAGCCTGCAAAAAATAGCATTAAACCATTCCTAATTTGAACAAGTGGCACCTCCGAGGCTGAGACAATGCAGCCATCTGCACTTCACCTCACAGCTACACGCAGGGCACAGCAGCGAGTCCCATACATTTTCAACTCCTCTGACGCACGTCGCCCACCACCAGGGTCAGAGGGTCGGACATGATGCAGAAGAAGGCGCGGGAGCCGAAGTATTCATCCGCCGTCCACCGCTCCCCGTCGCTGAGAAAACTGCTCCTTGTGTCACAGCTGAGGAAGAGAGAGGCGAGGGATAGGTCACTCCTGCAGGAACACCAAGTAAGAAGGAACACCAATAGACATGGCCATCCGGAGGGACACAATGGAAAAAAAACAAGAAGTAAAAGATAAGGACCGGAGGTTGAAATCGCTCACACATGAACAAACAGTAATAGATAAGAGCACGGAGTTTATTTAGATCACTCACAAAGAAATACAAATGAAGAACAAACATATCTAACTTGCATTTTGGTTCTTCCGAGGCTGTCTGTGATAAAGTACACTGAGCAATCTTGTAAAGTGGATGTAGGCTGGAAAATGCAAGGATGCAGGCACGGTGAGAGAGGGAGGGAAAGTGAGAGGGAGGGAGGAAGGGAGGCAGAAAGGAGGGAAGGAAGGAACGTAGGAGAAAAGAAAGGAATAAATAAAAGCAAAGCCTTGCCCACCAAAAAAAAGTAATTAATTAATAAAATGAAATAAATAAATAAATAAAAGTAAAACGGAGAAAAAAAAGAAAAAAAGGAAGGTATGAACAAAAGGAGAGGGAAAGGAAGAAACGGATAAGAAAAGGAGAGAAATCAAATGAAAGAAAGGAAGGCAGGAAGGATAAAAAAAAAATGAAATAATGGAAAGGTAGAAAACGAAGAAAGGAAATCAAATAAATACAAAAAGGAAGGAAGAAAGAAAGAGGAAGGAAAACGATGCCATAAGTAATGAGAGAGTTAAACCAAAAAAAAAAAAAAAAAACAGACAAGACTTGAATAGAAGAGAGAGAGAGAGAGAGAGAGAGAGAGAGAGAGAGAGAGACTAAATAAACAAGGTCCGAGAGTGGTGAGCATGGGGGAGGCTGGAGGGTGGTGAAGGAAGGGGACAGGGGAATGGATGAGCAGAGCAAGGCAGGGAAGGAAGGAAGAGCAGTGAAGGGAAGGAGGAATAATGATGGAAGAAAGGCAAGTGAGGGAAGAGGGACGGTGTAGGAGGAGCAGTGAAGGAAGGAGAGCCAGGGGAAGTGGAGGCAGTGAAGGAAGGAGAGGGGCGTGGAGGAAGAATAGGGACGTTGTTGTAACCCAGCAAACAACAAGAAATGAAACATGTAACAAGAAACAAGAATGAAACAAAAATTAAGAAATGAAAAAGGGAAACGAGAAGTAGAAAGAATAAATGAGGGAAGAAGATGATAAAAACGACAGCAGGTATCAAGAAGCTATCACCACCCTGACAGATAAGAGACGAGACGTGACCACCGAGGAGAACAACAAGATGCGGTGAGTCATCACAACACTAACAGAGCCGGAGATTAGCACAACATTACAAGAAGAGGTACTCAGGTGGCCATCACTGAATTAGTATACGAGGGAAGCAGAGGTCACCGGAAACAGGTGACATGGACAACACGGACAGCCGGCACACCACAGGAACCGCCGCCTCCTTGTTCCTGATTAGAAGATGCGGTTACCAAAGTAACTCGAGAATGAATCTTATTGAAAGTTAAGGAAAAATAAACTGTGTGATCGAAGTACGGGGAAGATAAATATAGTTACTTGAAAATGGATCTTGCGGAAAGTATATGAAATTGAACCATATGACCAAAGTATGAGAAAATAAATATATTTACTCGAAAATTAACCTTATTGAAAGTTACAGGAAAATGCCGCGAATGATCGAAGTAGTGGAAAATAAATGTTATAGCAACGGAAGCCTTGTTGGGGCAAAAGGTCGCTCTAACATCACGCGTATATTACAAGGTGTAGGAGACGGGAATAGACAGAAACAGAGAGAGGGACAAGCTAGACACAGCTGTCAGACCAGAGAGGGTCAGGATGGGCAAGCCGCCTGTCGCAGTACCAGTAAGTAGAGCCACACAGTTGTAATGCAGTCACAGTAAAATGTGGGTGTTATATATTGACAGAGAGGGATTGGGTGGTGTAGGATGTGTTCCTCAATGAATATTACCTGCGAGGTTTGTGTAGGATGAGATTTATCATTGAGTATTAAATATGTGAAGTGATTTGAATCGGAAGTGTAATGTGAAGTGTTCCAGATGTTTAATGGAATTTATTTGAAGAGAGATGAAACCATTTTCGTAGTTTCTCCTTGCTGTCGGAAGTCATATATGATCATCTAAGTGTAAATAAATGTAAATAACACAAAAAAATAAATAAAAAATAAATAAATAAATAAATAAATAAATAATGCGTTCCCTTGAACCCACGAAAGCCAGTCTTATAGTTTAGGGAGGCAGCAAGAGTGTGCAACGTAGAAGCACGACAACGCAGAAGGAAGATTAATGAAGGAAAGAAAGCTAGTGAGGAAAGGAGAGCCAAGGAACAGTGACGTGAGGAACAGTGAAAGAAGGAGAAATAATGAAGGAAGGATGAACAGTAAAGGAAGGAGAAGTAATGCAGGAAGGAGGGACAATGAGAGAAGGCTGGCCAGTGAAGGAGGGACATGAAAGGAGGGGTAGTGAGAGAGGAGAGTCAGGGAAGAAGGGAAGTGATGGAAGGAGGGACAGAGAAGGAAGGAGGACCAGTGAAGGAGAGGTAGTGAGGGAAGAGAACAATGAGGTAGGAAGGGACAAGGAAGGAGGGCGGTGAGAGAGGAAGTGAAGGGAGGAGGGATCGTGGGAGGGGTATGATGGATCACAAACACCTGAAGAACGAAGGATTGCTGGAATGGTGCAGGTCTGGGTGTCAATGTACTGCTGGCTGGAACGTGAGGGATGCCTGGAGTGTGGGAGCATGACTGGACTAAGAGTGACTATGTACGACTGGAGCGTGGGTGTAGGAGTGACTGTGAGTGTGTGACTGGAATGTGACTGGCAGGATTGTGACTATCTATCTATCTATATCTATCTATCTATGACTGCAATGTGAGATAACGAAGCGTGAATGACGAGTTTAAATGTATGACTGAATTTTGCATGACAAGAACGTGGAGAACATAAGCATAAATGACTGAACAGTGGATTTGTAACTGCAATAAGCCAAGCCAAGCCAAGCCAAGCAAAGCAAAGCAAAGCAAAGCCAAGCCAAGCCAAGCCAAGCCAAGCCAAGCAAGCCAAGTCGTGTAAGGCGAGGCATGTTAAGTTAAGCACGCACTTTTGATGAGTTATGGAGCTTGAACTGGTGGTGCTAGTGATGTGTGTGTGTGTGTGTGTGTGTTCGTAAATATGTGCGAGCAAATAGGGAAGAGGAAGACGAAGTGGAAGAGAAGACGGAGGAGAATGAATAGAAGGAGGAGGAGGACGAGGAGGACGATAAGAGGGAGAGGAAGAAGAGGAAAAGAAATATATATAAGACTTAAGAGATGAAAAAGGAAGAGGAAGAAAAGAGGATTGGAAGAAAGCGTGAAGCAGAGAAGAAAGATGAGATTGATGAGCTAAGGGTTAATACACACACTTTCAATCTCTCTCTCTCTCTCTCTCTCTCTCTCTCTCTCTCTCTCTCTCTCTCTCTCTCTCTCTCTCTCTCTCTCTCTCTCTCTCTCTCTCTCTCTCTCTCTCTTGTCCCCCGCTGCAGCTCAGCTCCCTTTTCACTTACTGCACCGGACAAGCTATTACAGCTATTACAGACAAGCTATTACATTCCTCGTCCTGCCCATTACGAACAAATGTTAGCTAGTGTGTGTGTGTGTGTGTGTGTGTGTGTGTGTGTGTGTTGTGCGTGTGTAATGATAATAATAATAATAATAATAATAATAATAATAATAATAATAAACGGTTTATTATTTAGGTAGTTAACAAACTGAAAATGTACATAGGGGGTGGGGAAATGCTTAACATTAATCCTAAAGATAAGTCTAATCTAGAAGGGACTATTGATTGATGGCTCGCACCATGGTGGGAATCGAACTGACTCTGTAGCAGTCCGTGCGCGGCGCCTTTAGGGGCGTTATCTTGTTGTGGTGTCTGGTGGCATGGACCGAGCGAGACGCGTCAGGCGGCAGCACGTGTCTGAGACGTGGATGATGCAGTAGTCCCCTTCCAAACTTCTCCAGAGCCTCTCGGTGCCTGGTGGATCATCTAGACAGACTCTGGGTGGTCAGGGCTTCTTCATAGATGGTGTATGCAGGGCCAATGATGACCATGCACGCCCTTTTCTGTGTGTGTGTGTGTGTGTGTGTGTGTGTGTGTGTGTGTGTGTGTGTGTGTGTGTGTGTGTGTGTGTTACAAGTTACTAGACTGGATTTCTGATCTATTCAACTATAATCATACTACTACTACTACTGCTACTGCTGCTATTACTACTACTGCTACTACTACTACTACTACTACTACTACTACTACTACTACTACTAATGGCGGTGCTTCATCGTTACCATCACCTGTGTAAAAAGTACCCTTGCTCCCAAAAAAGTTTGAAAGACCGCAGAGTTTCAGCTGTCAAGTCACACACACTCAGGGAATCAGGCCTCAAGGAAGACCGAATGACAGACAGTAGTGTGCAATTTCTCTCCTATCTAGAGGCAGAAGATTTTGTGTTTCTCCTCGACAGTGAAGAGTCATTTCATCTGCGCCCTTCTGCTTTACTTATGCCAAACTGAATCATGCCATCCTCTATGCCCCCCTTCCGCCCCACCAAAAAAAGAAAAAAAGAAAAAGAAAAAGAAAAAGAAAAGAAAAGAAATAGAAAGGGAAACTGAGATGAAACACGAGTGTTACAAAATACAGATGTAACGTGCATTTGAAATCCTTATGCTTTTTTTCAATTGACAGTGCAAGTAACACAAGGTCTTTTCTTCTGCATATATACTTCTTTCTTTCGTCCTCCTCCTACTCCTCCTCCTCTCCTCCTCCTCCCCCTTCCCGTCACGAGGACTGAAGAGCTATTTCTTACTATCTAGAATCACTTTTTCACTTACAACTTCCAACTTTCTCCTGCAGCACCTCCTCCTCCTCCTCCTCCTCCTCCTCCTTTTCCTCTTCTTCCTCCTCCTCCTCCTCCTCCTCCTCCTCCTCCTCCTCCTCCTCTTCTTCCTCCTCCTCCTTTTCCTCCTCCTCCTCTTCCTTCTCCTCCTCTCCTTTTTTCTTCCACTCGACTAGTCTCAGATCAGGGGAAGGAAGGAAAGTGTGGAAGAGAGAGAGAGAGAGAGAGAGAGGTCCTGGAGGTGGCGACAAACCACATCTGCCACCACCCTCTCGAACACTTTCCCCTCTCTGTGGTGGGGAAAGTGTTCGAGAGGGTGGTGGCAGATGTGGTGTGTCGCCACCTCCAGGACAATTACCTCCTCTCGGACCAACAGTTTGGGTTCAGACCTGGGCGGTCCACCTCCGATCTCCTCATGCTCCTCACCGGGGGCTGGCAGGACGCCCTTGACGGCGGCCTCGACTCTGTTGTGGTGGCCCTAGATATAGCGGGCGCCTTCGACAGGGTCTGGCATGGGGGCCTTCTGGAAAAGCTGAGGGCAAAGGGGATCCAGGGTGACCTCCTCCAGCTCCTTGGCGACTACCTCCAAGGAAGGACCCTCCAGGTCGTTTGTCAATGGGCAAGCGTCCGAGTCCCTCCCGGTGAGAGCGTCAGTGCCACAGGGCTCAGTGCTGGGGCCAGTCCTGTGGAACATCTACGTGGACGATCTTCTCCGACAGCTGGCGGCGGTCTCAGCTTATGCTGACGATTGCACTCTCTCCTGTACCTACCCTCGACACGAAAGTCTGCGTGCTGCTGAAGAGATCAATCAGCAGCTTGGGGTGATACAGGAGTGGGGGGCACGCTGGCAGGTGACCTTTGCTCCGGAGAAGACACAGGCAATGGTAGTTTCTCGATCCCCCGCTGCCAAGCCAGCAGTGGAGGGAGGGCTAAGCTTTGGTGGCCTTCCTCTCGAACTCCAGGAGTCCGTCAAGATTCTTGGGGTGGAGGTGGATCGAGGGCTGCGGTTTGACCGCCACGTCAAACACATTGCCCTTAAGGCCTCACACCGAGTCTCCTCCTTGAGGAGGGTGGCCAACTTGCTCGACAGGAGAGGGAGGCTCTTGCTCTACAAGGCCCAGATACGGCCTTATTTAGAGTATGCCGCACTCTCCTGGATGTCCTGTGCTGCCACACACATCAGCAAGCTCGACGGAATCCAGCGACGGGCGCTGCGACTGGTGGAAGCAGCAGGTGCCCCAGCCCATCCTGAGGCTCCCGTCGACACGCTAGAACACCACAGGGACGTGGCAGCCCTTGTGGTGTTCCACAAGGCACAGGTGCAGGGTGTGCCACATCTGGCGGGACTACGGCTGCCCACCAGAGTCACCTCGCGGGACACGAGAACGGTGTTATCCAGTGGTGACTCAGTGGAAGTGCCACGTTCCCGCTCCAGCCAACACCAGCGCACTTTTTGGGGGCGAGTCTCCAGACTGTGGAACGTCTTCGCGTCCTCCGTCCCTCATATCAGGGGGGATGGATACCCAGGACGTGAAGTTAGCAGCACACCACTGGAGGGGCTCGTTCCCAACCCCCTGCTAAATAAGTAAGCCCATAAAGAATGTATATATATGCATATATCTTTATATTTATAATTGTGTGCTGTGTCCCACCCCTAAAATAGGTTGCACACGGCAGTGCGCCTTCGGGTGACAATGTACCTATGTTTAAATAAAAAAAAAGAGAAAGAGAGAGAGAGAGAGAGAGAGAGAGAGAGAGAGAGAGAGAGAGAGAGAGAGAGAGAGAGAGAGAGAGAGAGAGAGAGAGAGAGAGAGAGAGAGAGAGAGAGAGAGAGAGAGAGAGAGAGAGAGAGAGAGAGAGAGAGAGAGAGAGAGAGAGAGAGAGAGAGAGAGAGAGAGAGAGAGAGAGAGAGAGAGAGAGAGAGAGAGAGAGA
>NW_026973681.1:790000-792500 GCF_035594125.1 Scylla paramamosain | reverse complement strand
TTTTTTTTCTCTCGTTATTTTCTCCTGTACATAATTTCCCCAATGAACAGTTTTCCTTTTCATTTTCTTCTTAGTGATAATTTTCTTAGTTGTCATTTTCCTTTTAGTAATTATTTTCCTCTCGTCATTTTCCTCTTTAGATATTTTCCTTTGTAAACATGATTCACTCAATTAATTTTCCTAATATTTTCCTTTTCTACACATTTTTCCCTCTATTCATTCTTCCCTCTGATCATTTTCGCCTAGAAACATTCTCCCCTCTGGACACATTCCCCTCAAGTCATTTTTTTCAACATTTTTTACTCTGAAGTTCACAGTACGATGAAAAACTGACAAAATCATTACTTTTCATCCTGACCATCCACTGTGAACCATCCAAGTCCAGACATCATTCATCCTAGTCCATCCTAGTCTTCTATCCTTCCATCCTTCCATCAACCATCCACGCCACCCACTAACAACCATCCGATCCACCATTCTAGTCCATCCATCCTTCCACCTATCCACTCCCTCCTTTCCACCCTTGCCAGCCTCCTTCTCCGCCCCTCGCCGTCCGCTAATCACTAATTTCAAGGCATTCACTCTCCCTCAAGCAGGATATCAGGCAAGCAGGGGCTGAGGTGAGCACTGGTCAGCGAAAACCAAAGGTGTGCACGAATTTCATAAAGTCAGTCAAGTGAACAACGTGTGAAGGTAATGAACTTGTGATAATGTTGATGTTATCCTTTTCTTCTTTTTTTTTCTTTTTTCGTGTTCCTCTATTTTTCATCTTCTCTTACTCCGTCTTACTGATTTTTTTTTCTCTCTCTCTCTCTTTTCTTCTCTTTCTGTTTCTTGTCCTCCTCGTCTCCCTCCTCTCTCTTCATTGTAATTATCCCATTCATCCTCTTCTTCCTTCTCTTTGACCTTCTATTCTTAATCCTCCTCCTCCTCCTGTTTCTCCTTTTCCTTCTCCTCTTCATCTCATCCTTTCTCTTCATTTTCATGTTCTCTTATTCATCCCTCTGGTTCACCTCTTCATTTTCTTTCTTCTTCCAGAGTCTTGTAACCTTCATTCTTATCATTAGCAACTTTCTCTTCATTTCCCTTTTTTTTTCCTCTGCAGGTTTTCACTCCCACTTGTCTCCGCTGTACTTAGCTTTCTTTTATTCCGCTAAGTACTCCTTCTCCTCCTCCTCCTCCTCCTCCTCCCTCTCTTCTTTCTCCTCCTCCTCTTCCTCCTTTATCGGTTTATGTCTTCCCAGGTCGTGTTCGCTCCACGTAAGGCAGCAAAGCGTGAGAGAGCAAGGTCGAGAGTAGAGGCGCCCCCCCCCCCAGTAAACCTGCTACCCACTCCCTACGCAATGATCATTATTGTAGCAGCAGGTGATCGAGGATTCTACCTAACCAGTGGGAGAAACACGCGTGACAACTTCAGAAAGCATCTCTGTAGCCTCTGAAAATAGCCCTGGTGAGACAGAAAAAGCTCAAGAACACGAGGCTATAAGAACATTACAAAGGAAACAAGGGAAGCTGCAAGAAGCCATCAGGCCTACACGTGGCAGTCTTTACAAAACACATCAATTTCCACTAATCATTCATAAATTTGTCCAATCTTTTAAAACTCCCATATAACTCTGCACTAATGACCTGATTCCTTACTCTATTCCATTCATCCACCATTCTATTTATGAACCACTCCCTTCTTGTCTCTTTAATTAAGTCAATCTTGAACCTGTCAGGGAAAAAAACACAGACGACCCGAGTGGAGAATAATGAAGGTGTTTATATCCAGGTAAATAGTGACAACACCTGAGCCTCTGCAACGTGTTTATTGTCCTGTAATGAGTCTCCTGTAACACCCGGGAGTGACGTGCACCCTAACTGCCGCCACTAGGTGAGGAATGAGTGCCGCTGTATACTAGGGATCGAGTGAGGAGAGACTGACAATGTGATCAATGTGGAGGGAACTTGTGGTGGTGGTGGTGGTGAAGGAAAATAAAGAGGAGGAAGAAGAAAAAAAAAAATAGTTGTGGTGGTGGTGGTGGTGGTGGTGGTGGAGGAAGAGGAAGATGAAAAGTAAGAGAAGAAAAAGGAAAAAAAAAAGGAAAAGGACGGGGAGAGGAGGTGAAGGAGAAAAGGAGACAAAAAAAAAGGAGTAACAGGAAGACAAGAACAACACCAGAAAATACAAACAATATAAAACAAAGAAACGAGGAACGAAAGGCAGGTTAAACAAGAACAAACAAACAAACAAACAAACAAACAAAAATGCTCCTTCACAATCGCAATTCTCACCTATAAAAATAAGTAAATAAATAAATAAATAAATAAATAGATAAACAGAACATGATAACACAGCAATCATCTCTTCCTTAACTTTCCGCTTTTCTTCAACCCTTTCCTTCCTCCCTTCCCTCCCTCTCTCCCCCTTCGCTCCCCTTCCCATCCTCCCTCTCACCTCTCCCTTCCCCCCTTCCTCCCCTCTCCCTTCTTCCATATCCCCTCAGGTAAGGTTTAA
>NW_026973681.1:767500-785000 GCF_035594125.1 Scylla paramamosain | reverse complement strand
GGAAAACTAGGTTAGACTAAAAGTGAAACTGGTGTAGTGCCGGGGAAAACATTTCTATGTATAAGTAGCATTAGGGAGTGGAGTGAACCATGTGGGGACCATAAGGGTGGGACTCGCTTGACAAACACCAGAAGTGAGGACGCTGGCTTGTCAGTTTTTGTATGTTTCAGTCCGCTGTCCTCCTGCATTGACACAGGTTAGTACGTGTGTTGTCCTCTGATATCAGATTATTGCATTGCCGTTTACCTTAATTGTTATTTCTTTGTTAGATGTTACTGAGTCATAGTTAGTAGGGTGGGGGAAGGGGGGGGAGGATTCATTCTCATTTAGCTGGTTCACTGATTTACTTCACCTTTCAGTTGTTCGTGAGCCACCAATACAACAAGATGGCAACTTTGAGCTCACCTGACCATCCTGAACACCCTGTTGACCGCCCTCCTAACCAGGCAGCTGACACTGAATGGGAGACTATGTTTTTACAGACCATACTGAAGTGGGACGTGCAACAAGAACCACACTACAACATACTTACTGCAGAAAAATACGGTTCATTGTTGCAGGAGGTAAAGGAGGCTAAAACTGCTAAGAAGAAAACGTCTCTACAGTACAGAAGACTGAAGCGGTTTGATGTCATTGAAATTGGTGGTGTTCAAAAACTGATTGCAAGTAGCAAAAATGACCAAGTTCGTTAATACGTTCCTGCTCCCGAGATTTTTGAAGTCATTAAGACATCTCATGTAGCAATCGGTCATGGTGGTCGAGATAGACTGAAATGTGAAATTAACAGGAAATATGCAAATGTGACAGCCGATATGATAAAGCTCTTCTTGACCATGTGTGAAGTGTGCCAAAGTAAGAAAAATAAAAGAGGACTTGTTTCCAAACCAGTCTTACACTCAGAGCTAAATAGTCGGTGTCAAGTGGACTTAATTGATATGCAGACACAAGCAGATGGAAAATATAAATTCATAATGGTTTATCAAGATCATTTAACTAAATTTGTGATACTACGTGCATTGCAATGTAAACGTGCTGAAGAAGTTGCTTATCACCTTGTTGATATTTTTTTAACCCTGTATTTTACAGAGTGATAACGGAAGAGAATTTGTAAATAGTGTTATAACGTCCTTAGCTTCTTTGTGGCCAGAGTTGAAAATTGTGCATGGAAAACCAAGACATAGTCAAAGTCAAGGGTCTGTGGAACGGGCAAATCAAGATATTGAAAATATGTTAAGTGGATGGATGAAAGACAATGATACAGCAAGGTGGTCCGAAGGATTACGCTTTGTACAATTTATGAAGAACAGAGCCCATCATTCTGGTATAAATCGAAGCCCATACAAAGCAATGTTTGGTGTAGAACCAAGGGTTGGCCTTGCAACAACATGCATTCCACGAGAATTGATTAAAGTTGTAAATAATGAGGAGGATTTGGAGAAGATAATTGCACATGTAAACAAGGACACTGTTGGGGAATCTAATGTTGCTTTGCAGATGACAAATCAAGATGACATAAATTCACGATCTAGTAATAGTAATCAAACACATTAAGGTATAACTAGTTTTGCCTAGGTAATACTAGTTGTTCACCAACACATTGAAAATACCTAGTTAAAACTAGTTTTGACTGATTCCGGGTTTTGATTGTAATATATATATATATATATATATATATATATATATATATATATATATATATATATATATATATATATATATATATATATATATATATATATATATATATATATATATTTTTTTTTTTTTTTATGTAGGGAGGACACTGGCCAAGGGCAACAAAAATCTTGATTGAGTCATGCTTTCAACAACTGCATTTCTTCATAATCTGGCACCTTTTTTATATCCTTTTCATATTGCAATGGACTCACTTTCTGCTTGTAAGAAGGAAGAGCGAGAGTACAGAGCAAGGTTAGGGAAGTGAGCCTGGAGGACCCGAAGACCCTTTGCAGCATCATATAACTGAACACTGGCCAGTAACACAAAATACCGGGGCCACAGTTCGGATTTGGTGTTCTATAAGTACTTTCCCTACGCATTTCACACAGAGAGGACAATAATGGGGGTCTTGAAGAGTGTGTCCATAATGGTGATGCTGCAGCTCACGTCATGCATTACCATTAACAAAAAATAAGTAAATAATAAAATAAAAAAAATAAAGAAAGAGACCAAATTAATCATCATTGCGCTCTTATGAGAGAACCATTTTCTTTCAGTAACCCGCGGTGGTTTTACTAAGTAAACATTAAACTACCTACACTTGGGAAGCTTTACTAAACGTTGTCCCCACTCTGGTGAGCATTGCTTGAACAACGATAGTGTAAATCTTTGAGGAGCATTACTAAATATTCAGTGCCCATTTATGTGATTATTGCTTCAAAGATTATAGTGTAAATCTGAGAAAGAAGACAAGCAGACCCAACACCTTAGAGACAAACCCACGCCACACAAATGAGTAAATAAATAAAATAAATAAATAAATAAACAGATAAATGAATGAATAAATAAATCAATCAATAAAAAGACAAAAAATCTTCATACTCATCCTTCATAACTCTCCAGTCGCTTCATTCCAGTCTCCCGCACTTTCCTCCTGGCATCGTCTGGCTGAAATGAATGGAGGTGAAGACGAGAGCTTGTGTAATGTGGAGCGTGTCTGGTGTGCTCAATTTCCCTGAGCTTTAAGCAAGTATTGGATTATTCTGACACACACCGGATGCTCATCTATTTACGTCCCCCGGACTATCACCTTACGACCCAGAAAGGTTCCGCTGCGTCTGATGGCCTCGGGTCCTCTACTGACCAGCGCGATGGGGTCACTGAGTGCTGGATGGTTTTCACTCTCTACTGTTGAGACTTGCGTTTGTACTGCATCCCTTGTATCATGGAGCCTAAAGAGGACAAAATTAGCCTCTTATTCTCTCTTCCTTTGTTTCAAGGCAGGAAAAGTCCCTACAATGCTGCACAGTTTTTACAACATATTTATTTAGCTATGCGTTTGTACTGCAGTCCCTTTTATAATGTAGCCTAAAGAGGACAAAATTAGCCTCTTATTCTCTCTCTTCCTCTGTTTCAATGCAGGAAAAGTCCCTACAGTGCTGCACAATTTTTACAATATATTTTTTTTTAGACTTGCAGTCCCTTTAATATCTCTGTAGCCTAAAAGAGAAACAAAATTAACATCCTATTTATTTTTTTTATCCCTTTAATTGCAGACACTTTTCTTATGACTGCCTACTTTTCATATAGATGCGTTTGTACTCCAGTCTCCTGAATAATTTAGCAGCCTGAAAAGGACAAAGGCAATCTATTCTCTCCTTCCGTGTGTGACGAGAAGTCCTTTTTTTAACCAGTAAGGATTACTCACTTCAATTGTACACATTTTTATTTATTTTTTTTCCCATGACTCTCTATTTGTAGATTTTTTTGGTATTGCAGTCTTTTGGGAAGTGTAGCACACACACACACACACACACACACAGAGAGAGAGAGAGAGAGAGAGAGAGAGAGAGAGAGAGAGAGAGAGAGAGAGAGAGAGAGAGAGAGAGAGAGTTACGTCTAATACCTGGACACTGCCATGAGGTACAGACTGAGTCAAGGCCCGGCGCAGCAGCAAGGTCAGGTGGAGCGGACGCATTATGACAGAAACTATTTTCACAGCAGAGAAACTACCGTGAGGAGGGATCGAAGTCAGCCTTTAGACCACCAGCCCACCACTGCATTATTTACAGGCAGAGGAGAACGAGTAGCGTCGGGACTGTCACTCTAACTCTCAGGGAGGTTATGCAGACACACGCATGGACTTTGAAAGACTAAAACAATGGAATATTTGAGTTTTCGTCAGCGATTTAAAGATTTGGCGCTACAACATCTCGGTCATGTGGCGCCGCTACAAAATTATGAAAAGCCATAACAATTGTGGTTGAGTAAAAAAGCAGTAATACAAAATGTTAAAAATAAATAAATTTGTTAAAATCAACTAAAATTAAGATAATAATTGTGAAAATAATGATTATATATATATATATATATATATATATATATATATATATATATATATATATATATATATATATATATATATATATATATATATATATATATATATATATATATATATATATATATATATATATATATATATATGATGAAACTTATGACGAAGGAAAAGAAAGAAGAGAAGGAATAACTATAAATGAAAATATTAAAACAGGAAAATCCTATAATAATCTGTGCCGTGGCGACGGCAGAGGAGCAGCGCCAGGGTTTCGACACTCGCTCCTTCTCCGTGATGCTTTTCCTTTCAGGCGTTTGACACTCTTCTACTGGAGCATGAGTGTGCTGCTGGCGTGGCCCTCCCGCTGCACCTTACACACACACACACACACACAGACACACACACTCCTATCCCCCACTGACTGACACCCACACACACGTACACTCAGACTTATTCCTCCCAACACACCCACAGCCCAACACACACACACACACCTAACCCTCCCCATCACGCACCAGCCTCCATGCATACCTCCTCATCACATATACCGCCTACTCCCCTTCCTCCACCAGCACCTCATATTTAGTAGTGCACAACCCAACACTTCCAGCAAGACACCATAAGCCTCCATATTATCTAAATAATATTTTACCGTGATAGAATCAAATACAGATAAGCACTGTAAATCGAAGCAACAGGGTGTCTGTAAATGTTGCAATTTTTTCTTTGTTGCTAAGCGGTTGTCTTCGATATTATTCTTTATGAAATACCAGGAATGTAATACTTATTCATTGCTGATACACCAATAGCCTTAAAAACATGCTTTAAATGTTTTTTTTTATTATTATTATTTGTCAAGCGTATTGTTTATTGCGACAACTGGCATCGTTACTGAAAACTCGCCATTGTATGTCGATGTGCATTTATCGTATACATTTCTACCTAAGGTGATGATGAAAATTGTTCATAATGAAATAGAAAGCTCAGACGTTCTATATAATATTTCGGTGACGCAAGGTGATTTCGACCTGCATATTTCACATCTTCAGTAATCAGAAGATAGAATATTCTACTCTGGGAAGATATGCAAGGTAAGAAATATTTCTTGTTATCTCAGTTGAAACATTTAGTAGTAAGAAATTTTGAGGAAGTATGATGAGAAGAATAATAAAAGCATAAGAGTAGTTACATGCGCATCGAGATTTCCAACTGTTAAACTGCCATTTTTTTTTTTATTTATTTATTTATTTTTTATTTTTTTGTCTACGAATAGGAATTGCCCGCCAGGCGCCAAACGCCAGTTCCACACTAGTAGCTACACCTTTATCCTGTACTGTGTGAGACCCAGGCCTGTACCTCCATCAAGCCTGATACTACCTGCTTACTGCACTTCTGGGACACTAGAGGCTGTGTTGACGCTATTGCTGAAGCTTAACTACACGGCCTCATCAAAAACACCACGAAGGGCGCAGCCCTACCTCCTAAGACCCTAAAGCCTAAGGGCCTTGCATCCAACAGCATTCCTGGTCTCCTCCCTCGCATGTGAGTGACAATTCAATGGTTGCTTAACCTCAGCTTGTAAGCCATGTCATTACTAAGTGTGTTTATTTGTGCATGATGTATACTCATTTTTTTTTTTTTTACCTATCTAATATACATTATGTTGATGCATGAAGTCATTAGCAAACTAAATTATTAACTAATGGGGCCTCACCTGTACTCTTAGTTTGCTTAGTTTGATTGTATATCTATGTTAGATTATGCTGGTTTGGTTAGATTAGGTTAGTTAGGTCAGGCTAATTTGGTTTGGTTGGTTATGGTGGTGAGTTTCATTAGTTTGTTAGGTTGGTTACCTAGGTTAAGTGGTAGCCTGTTACATCCGGCTGGTGGGCACGGGTGAGAGGAAGACTGATGAATGAGTGAAAATGTAGAGCAGTTTGCTCCACGAGTCCACCTAGCACTCTTGGAAAAAAGTATGTTTCTTAAGTGTTGTAATAATCCCTGAATACCTGAAGGGCAAGCACCGTTAAGTACTACTAATTTTTTTAATAAATACTTTTGTGTCATAGATTCAGAGTTTGCATGTCCTTTCTGTAACCATGTATCAAGGTCAATGAAAAATTATGTAAATGATTGCCTGTTGCATTCAAATGAATACAGAAGAGCTATCAAATGCCCATTATGGGGTTGCAAACAGATGCTTTCATCATACACAGGACTAAAGGCTCATATATACTGAGACCATCAAGAATATAGGTCAGAAAGTGTTGAAAATTTGTTGATCTTGTCTCCATTTGAAATTAAAACTCTGCTGTGCCAACAAGTTTGTGATGGAATGAAGGATTTATCAAAGCATTTGAGACAGCACATTGATAATGGCACCAGAATTCAGTGCCCCTTTAATCAGTGCTCCAAAATATTTTCAAAGACAACCACATTTAAATCACACATAAGTAGGCATCAAAGATGTCAAACAGTTAAGGACTTGCCAACTGAAATGATCTACTCATCAAATTCAGACCTTTGTGATGACTTATCACCAAATTTGGAGGTGTCCAGTACAAGAAATGACATTTATGACTTGGATCAGCTTATCATTTTTATGGGTAATGATATGTAACCAAAGGAGTTGTAATACTGCAACCAGGAGCAGTGTAAATAATAGCAGTTTTCTTATCATTTCACCTTTGAAAGAGTTATTAATTGGTTCCTTTATGCTTAATGAACAGGAAGGGGATGTGTGGGTATTTGTTATAAAATTTATGATAGAAAAGTATTTTGTGGTCTATAAAATTATGTTACTATTATTACTCGTTGCGTCACCCTTCCTGGGCCTCGGCATATAGAGTAGGATGGACAGTTCCTTTTTCCACCGTCTTTACGTTACCAATCACAGTTGAACGGCATCTATTTAAGACTTTGTAAACCTAGGAGCGAGCAATCGTCTCCAAAAAAAAATCCAGCTGTTACCAGGATTCGAACCCGACACTTCCTACATTGTAGTCAGACACGCTACCGACTGAGCTACCGCGGTCCAGATATCTTGCTTATACTAAGGCCTGGAGAGAGAGAGAGAGAGAGAGAGAGAGAGAGAGAGAGAGAGAGAGAGAGAGAGAGAGAGAGAAAGTGAAGACTTAAACACAGGAACCAACTTTGAATTTATACTCACTATGGAAAATAATAAAAGGTAGAGCGATTAAATAGAGGAAGAATTCATTGTTTCTTGCATTACTGATTCATTACTAAGATTCATTTCGCTGGATTACCAAAGAAAAAATATAAGAAAACTCGCTGCGGGAATGACGTATGGCGATTAAAAAATGGGGAAAAAAATGTTTCCTACACTATTGTTACAACTATGAAATTTACCCTGCATTGCTAAAAAAAAAAAAAAAAAAAAAAACAGAAACCCATTCCCACGCTTCCCGCTCAGGTGAAGACGAGAACCACCTGGACTGCTAAAGGGAGGGAAGTAAGAGCTCCTGTGAGTTATCAGGTGAGCAAAGACGCCATTTCAGCTTTGCAGGTAAACTCGCGAATCAGCAGAACTAATAATGTTGAGAAAGGCAGCAGTTCCATGCCACTCAGGTGTGCAATGTGATCGGGGCATTTTCCTCTGGTTAAGGAAGGTGGCATTTCAACTTTCCAGGTTGTTCATTCAGTTCTCAGACATGAGAGACAAGGTGACTTGTGAACTGAAGAAAGACAACTCCTATGTTACTTAGGTGACCAATTTAAATAGAGCGCTTTTCTCGTGAACAAAGGTGGTATTTCAACTTTCTAGATAATTAAGTAATCAATTTTTTTTTCAGATTAACACGAGAAACAAAACGATTAATGAACTGGAGAAAAACAAAAGTTCCATATTGCTAAGGTGAGCAATGTGAAAAAGCTATCAGCTATTTTCTCAGGTGAACAAAGATGGCATTTCAATTTCCCAGGTGAACAAGTTGAACCACGAGGAACATCGTAACTAATAAACTGGAGACAGGCAGAATTTCTAAACCACTCAGGTGAACAATATGAACCAATCACAAGATACTTTTCAGGTGAACAAAGATGACATTTCAACTTTCCAGGTTAATAAATATATTCCTAATTATGCTTTTTCATCTTTCTGCGTCTTATATATAACAGAGGAACATCAAGACACCTAAGGAGTTAACTAAACTGACCAACCTATTCTGTCCGCCTCTCTAATGCAGGAGTTAACCAGTATTCTCAGTCATTCATCCCTTTCTCTGGTAAACTCTGGAACTCCCTGCCTGCTTCTGTATTTCCACCTTCCTCTGACTCGAATTCCTTCAAGAGGGAGGTTTCAAGACACTTATCCTTCAGTTTTTGACTACTGCTTTGGACACTTTTCTGGGAATGGCATCACAGTTGGCTTTTAATTTTTATTTATCTATTTATTTATTTATTTTTTTTTTTTTGTTACGTGCCTTTTCTTCTCAAAGTTCATGAAAGCGAGAATGAAGGATATTTTGTTGTTTTCATTTTGCTCTCTGTATTTTTTTTTATCAGAGACATGAAGAGGTCAAA
Organism: Scylla paramamosain; assembly: GCF_035594125.1. Classification (NCBI taxonomy): domain Eukaryota; kingdom Metazoa; phylum Arthropoda; class Malacostraca; order Decapoda; family Portunidae; genus Scylla; species Scylla paramamosain. The sequence continues at coordinate 776,443 of NW_026973681.1, read as the reverse complement.
AAAAAAAAAAAAAAAAGCATATAAAACTTGTAAAAAGAAGTGTTTTGCTTAGTACAGACTAAATTAAAGGAGACGCTGGATGAGAGTAAACACTGAACACCAAACGGCAGACAAGAGACAAGACAAGTAAGTAAGAATGAGAGCAAAAAATATTGTCAGGAAATGTAACCCAGCAACTCCCTGGTAACGGAGGAAAGAAAAAAAAAAAAAAAAAAAGAAGTGATGTTTTCTTCCACGCACCACAAGGAAAAAAGAGTCACTCAGGGATCACTTAACATATCAAAAACGACAATAGCAACACCAACACGTCCACTACCCGACAAAACTCGGGGAAGTGAAGAGAAAGGGAGGGACAAATGGAGGAGGAAGAGTTGAAATGGAGGCGGGAGTGGAGAAGTGGAGGGTTCTGCAAAGTGGGAGGAGGAGGAGGAGGAGGAGGAGGAGGAGGAGGAGGAGGAGGAAGGACAGAAAGTTGTAAGAGGTGGAAGGGACAAAGAAGAGCAGTAAGTAAAAGGAAAAGTGAGGAGGAAGAATACGATAAAAAAAAAAAAGATATAAAAGATGAATAAAAAGGAAAGAAAGGAAGGTAAAATTAGAATATGGAAATTATAGAAAAGACTAATATGAAAGAGGGAAAAGAAGAAAAACAAAAAAAAGGATAGAAGACAAGAATGAAGGGCTAGAAATAGACACAGTGAATGGAGGAAAGAAAAACGTGAAAAAAAGAAGAAAAATAAAAGAAAAATAAAGAAAAGAAAAATGAGCGACGATGGAAGTGAGACGGTGGATGAAGGAGGAGGAAGCGACGATGGAAGTGAGACGGTGGATGGAGGAAGAGGAAGAAACATAATAGACACAAAATATGAAGAGTTAGAGAGAGAGAGAGAGGGAGAGAGAGAGAGAGAGAGAGAGAGAGAGAGAGAGAGAGAGAGAGAGAGAGAGAGAGAGAGAGAGAGAGAGAGAGAGAGAAGAGAGAGTGTCCCAGGTGCTAACAGGAAATGAACAGAATGAAATGTAGAACTGGGAAGAGAGAGAAATTAAAGGGAAAGGCATAGAAAAAGAGGTAACAGTCCAAGATGGAGGAAAGAGAAAGGTGAAAGAGGAAAGAAAATCTAGAAAGGAAAGAGGGAAGGGAGGAGAGACAAAGGAAGATAATGTAATGGAATAAATGGAAAACGTAGAGAAAAGAAGGAAGAAAGATGGTGAAGGAAGATTAAATAATAAATAAACGAAAATCTACACAAAGGAAGGAGAAAGAAGGATAGAGGAAGAAGATAAATCAAGATAAAGAAGGGAGAAGGAACAAACAGAAGAGATAAAAGAACAGAACAAACGAAAATCGAGAGAAGGAAAGAAGGAGGATAGATAATGAAAATTAATTAAGCTTCAAAATCGAAAGGAAGAAGAGAGAAAGAGAGCCAGAAAAAAAGGGAGGTAAAAATAACGTGGGAACCGAAAACCAAGAGTAAAAAATAGGAAGGAAAGAAGGAAGGATAAAGGAAAATAAAAAAAAATATATATATATATATATATATATATATATATATATATATATATATATATATATATATATATATATATATATATATATATATATATATATATATATATATATATATTGAAAATCGAAAAGGAAGAAAGGAGAAAGGATGGAACAAGGGAGATAAAGTATCTGGATAAAAGAAAAAAAAAAGAAGGAAGAGGGAAGGATAGACAAGGAAAGAAAATAAACAATGAAAATCAAAAGAAGAAACAGAGATAGACATAGAGATAAATTAATAAAGTAAAGAGAGAAAGAGAGAGAGAGAGAGAGAGAGAGAGAGAGAGAGAGAGAGAGAGAGAGAGAGAGAGAGAGAGAGAGAGAGAGAGAGAGAGAGAGAGAGAGAGAGAGGAAGTGTTTGTGTAATAGGAGTGAAATACTTTCCTTCTTTTCCAGATATTTATTTTCACTTTCTGACAAGAGACAAGAGAAACAAGAAGAGCAACACACACACACACACACACACACACACACACACACACACACACACGTTATCTCTTTCTCTGTGTTTCTTCAGTCAAAATTCTGTCGCTGTGTGTTGTTGTTTGCGTGAGGGAAGCACCGATGACACAACACCTGCTCCTCTACCGCGATACAAGCTAATATTTGGCTTTTGCTTCTCTCTTGTACCTCTCTCTCTCTCTCTCTCTCTCTCTCTCTCTCTCTCTCTCTCTCTCTCTCTCTCTCTCTCTCTCTCTCTCTCTCTCTCTCTCTCTCTCTCTCTCTGTGTGTGTGTGTGTCACTTTTACATAAACTTCCTCTTCTATCTTTCTCTTCGTAATCATCTTTCATATCCATTTTCTCCTTTATTTTTCACACTTTATTTCCTTTATGTCAGCTTAAGTCTCTCTCTCTCTCTCTCTCTCTCTCTCTCTCTCTCTCTCTCTCTCTCTCTCTCTCTCTCTCTCTCTCTCTCTCTCTCTCTCTCTCTCTCTCTCTCTTCCACTGACTTGAGAGTGAAATTGCCACTCCGCTCCTCTCTTCTATCTTCCTATCAACTCCTCCCCCCTTCCTCTCCCCTCCTCTGCTCTTAGATACGCTGCGCCCTGTGGCTACTCCCGCCCTCTGTTGCATCACGTACGAGTCATTTGGGATGGGCAGGTAAATGGTAAATATGGAAGGTATGAAGAGGTGGTGGTAGAAGCTTGGACAAAACAATGAGTCACGTGGGTTGGGAAATTAAAGGTAAGTCAAATAGTTACGTCTGCTTTTGTTTTCTTTATTTATTTATTTTTTTTTTCACGCTATGTATGAAGAGTCTACACACACACACACACACACACACACACACACACACACACACACACACCACCCACACACACACACACACACACACACACACACACACCCACACGTACGTTTCCGGTAACTATCACTGCCAACTTCACCATTACAAACTCCCTTCATTACCAAGCGAATTTATTAACCACCATCACCACCGCCACCGCCACCGCCACCACCACCACCACCGCCGCCACCATAACCATCACCTGCAGACTGGCGCCATTGCCATCACCACTACCGCCAGAAGCATCACCATTGCCGTGTGTGTGATCTGTGTGCAGCACCAGGGAACGGACTCAGACCAAGAGGAGGAGGAGGAGGAGGAGGAAGAGGAGGAGGAGGATTAGAAAGGAAAACCAAACAGCAGGAGATATTTTGGTCCTTGTTAAGAGGTTGGTAGGAGAAGGACAAAGAAAACAATTACGAAGACTGGAAATACCACTAAAAAAAAAAAGTGGATAATTGAACTCTGTATTAGAATAACAAATATTTGTCAATATGAAGAAAATATACTGAAAGGAAGCAAGGAAGATAAGAGGAGGATAAAAGAACAAAAAAAAAAAAAAAATCCTCCATTTTTTCATTACTGCACGACAACTTAATTTGAGCCAGTATATTTGTCATCACCAGTACTTCTCTTCCAGACGCAACACTTATATGTATTTTTTTTTCCATATATAATAAATTTTGTAGAATAAACTTCAAATCAACAAAATGACAGTTAATCCTTCATTTTCTTCTCCTTACAATGAAGAGAAGCTTTCAATGCACATTTTAAAATAGTAATGCATTAAAATATACATAGCTTAATATTCATACCTTGAAAACCGCAATGTATTTTAAATATACATTGTTCAAGAGTGATTCCATTTTTCCTTCCTCTTGTTGCCCTACGCCAGTGTTCCTCTTACGTGAAAAATAGTGATACATTCCTTTCATTAACAAAAACACACCCAATTCCATGTCCCTATAACTTTGACAACGAGCGGCAACTCACTCAACTAAATCCAGATTAATATTGAAACCCTCGAGTGCAGAGAGAGATCACCTTTCACTTCACTCACTCACCTCAACATTCACTTCTACATTCATTGCTCACCCACGCAACACTCCAGTCTCTGTCACCGCAATAGACAGCTCCTCTTTTTTTTTTTTTTTTTTTTTACCCGCAGTAAGCTTATACGATCCACCACCACACAATTCCAGTAATTCACACACATTTCCAGCCTGTCAGTGTCCTGTCCGTGTCCAATCGGTTTTCAAAAGATACATCACCATGTTTTTTTTTTTTTTCTCAGATATCCTCGCTTCATATTCACTGGCACTCAGTGATACGTTCAGTTATTCATCCACTCATAATTATTCACATTTACTCATTACACTTCACCCTCTTTTGGATAAGCCTTTTTTTGACTGCTAAATTCAGGGAATGGCGCCTCAGTGGGTTTCTCTCTCTCTCTCTCTCTCTCTCTCTCTCTCTCTCTCTCTCTCTCTCTCTCTCTCTCTCTCTCTCTCTCTCTCTCTCTCTCTCTCTGTCTCTCTCTCTCTCTCTCTCTCTCTCTCTAGTCCAGTGTTCGCAAAATGCACCCAAGTTTATATCTCTCTTCCCCCATTTGCCTTTATTTTCCGCGGCTCTCACCTCCTCTCACCCCGCCCCGCCCCGGCCCGCCTCGCCCCGCCCCTCCTCCTCCCCACCTGAAGTCTACAAGAGCAGGGGAAAGAAAAAAGCAATATTAGCACTTTCCGTTTCCTCACCTGCCTCCTTCCCCTCCACCCCACTCTCTTTTCGCCTCCCCTTCCTCCTCCTCCTCTTCTTCTCTACCATCTCTTCTTCATCTCGTCTTTAAATATTCTGTCTTTCTTATCTTTTTTCTTTCTATCTACGTGTGTTTCTTCGTTTCTCCTTTATCTTCTTCCTCCTCCTCCTCCTCCTCCTCCTCCTTCGTTTTTTCTTCCTTCTCTTCCCTACATTTTCTCTCCTCTTCACATCATTTTCACTCATAATAATTCTCAATTTTCTTCTCTTGTTTACATGTACTGTTTTTTTATATTTCTCTCCATCATATTTCTTCTTCTCTTCTCTATTGTCTTTTTTCTTTCATTCCTTCTTCACATTTTCTTTTCATTCTTATCCATGAGCTTCTTTTTTAATGCTTCTCCTTCTCTTCTTCTTCTTCCTCCTTCCCCTCCTCCTCCTCCTTCTCTTTTATTTCTCTCTTTCGTCCTCCTACTCAGATCATCCTCATTCTTCCTTTTTTTTCCTTCATGTCGATTTTCTTTCCCTCCTCCTCCTCCTCCTCCTCCTTCTCCTCCTCCTCCTCCTCCTCCTTTGGTCATCACCTCCCTTTCCTCCACTTGAATTCTCTCCCGCATCTCCTTAATTTCCACCTTTCCTTCTAGTCTCTACCCTTGGAATCCCTCCCCGACCCTTCTCCTCCTCCATCAACATCCCTCTTCCTCCTTTCCTCTCAATCTCTATTTCTCTTCGTATTTGTAATTTTTTCCCTACTCCTTTTCCTCCTCTTTTTTTTTCTTTTACTTATCTTCTTCACCTCTCTTTCTTACATTTTCCACTTAAGATTTTTTTTTTTTTACTCTTCTCACCAAACGGTTCTTCTTTTCTTGTTCCTGTTCTTCGTCACTCTTGATCATCATTTTTAACTTCCCTTCCTTATGCCCTCCATCTCTGGGTCTTCTCTTTCACACTTTCCTTCAAAAAACACAACTTCCTCCTCCTCCTCCTCTTCCTCCCCCTCCTACAGTTTCCAGCCTTAGATATATTCCTCCTCCTTCAAAAGCAGTTCTTCATCTTCCTTCTCCTCCTACAATTTCCAGCCTTAGATATATTCCACCTCCTTCAAAAACAGTTCTTTATCTTCCTCCTCCTCCTCCTCCTCTTCCTCCTCCCCCAAATATTTACTCCGATGACAAAAACTGGAGGCGACCCGTTTGTTCCTCTCCTCGACAACAAAACGAATCACTTGACACACACACACACACACACACACACACACACACACACACACACACACACACACACACACAGTGAGTCATGAGCTGGTTTGCTTGTTCGGTTAAGACGACTGATAAACAATGAGAGAGAGAGAGAGAGAGAGAGAGAGAGAGAGAGAGAGAGAGAGAGAGAGAGAGAGAGAGAGAGAGAGAGAGAGAGAGAGAGAGAGGTGTTGTGTTCAGTGTATCCGTTACGAGTTTATCTTTATTTTGCAGAGTTTTGTGTGTGAGTGTGTGTGTGTGTTGTGTGTGTGTGTGTGTGTGTGTGTGTGTGTGTGTGTGTGTGTGTGTGTGTGTGTGTGTAATGAAGGATGATAAAAATGTCAAGCTTTGGGTAACAAAAAAACATAAAAAAAATCGTTCAAAAGCATAAATAAATAAATAAATAATACAATAAAAAACAAATAAAACAATGAAAGAAAATAAAGAGGCAAATAAAAATAAAATAATAAATAAAGGCTTCCTTCTAAATCGTACTTTAAAAGAAAACGGGAGGAGGAGAATGGAAAGAGACAGAATGTGTTAATGTGTTGTTTAATTGTCGGTAGTTATTTTTGTCTGTATCTGTTACAGATATGAGAGCCTGGTATTTTGTTGAATAAAGCTTGGAGTTGCCACCAAGCGTTTCAGTCTCATTACAGACACAACAAACGAGGACAAATAAAGGAAAAATAAAGATAACAAGAAATACAAAAAAAAAAAAATATCAACACAAAGCAAAATATAACAACATTCATTGCACAATGATAAAAAAAAAAAAAAATCAATTAATTGACGTCATTCGAATTGTGAAAGTCTCCGCCGCGCATCCAATGACAAAATGTACAAGAGAAGATCAGGACACAGGCAAAATCGCACCTCAAGACAGAGCAAGAGAAAAGAAGAAAAAAATAGATAAAGTAAATAAAATAAGATACAGAAACATGACAGATTGCAGACATAAAAAAAAAAAGAAAAAAGCATTTTAACCCTTTCACTGTTAGACAAATTTTCTTCTTTAATACCTATAACTTTTTAGAGGCTATTTTTGTGCTAAGCCAAGTAAGGTATTTTTATTCTGGCACCTTGGAAATGCTGTGAGAATGGGAAAAAAAAAAAAACAGAAGAAAAAAGGGAAAACTCATATCCTATACCATTTCCATAAGAGTAATAATGGGTATTTTCATGTAATAATGGGTATTTTCATGTAATAATGGGTATTTTCATTCATTCATTTTCATTCGTGAGTTGCAAGAAAAGAAGATATTTTTTTCTATATCATTCTTTTTTTTTCTTTTTTTATATATTCTAAGTCAAAGTTGATTTACATTTGAGGTTCCTTTCATATTTCGAATAACAAAAATGTTTCCTACACTATTGTTACAACTATGAAATTTACCCTGCATTGAAAAAAAAAATAAATAAATAAAATAAGAAATAAAACAGAAACCCATTGCGGAAATAACAGATAGGACAGAAAAAAAATAAATAAATAAATGTTTGCTGCACTACTGTTACAGCTAAGATTCTTTCCCATGCATTACAAAAAAAAAAAAAAAAAAAAAGGAAAAGGAAATCCACTACGGAAATAACACATACGGCGATTAACGAATGAAGAAAAAAATAAATGCCTCTTGCATTGCTGTGATTAATAACAGTCTTTTTTATGGCATTAAAAACAAATAAATTAATCAAACCATACAATATACACAAATAGGCCGCTGCGGAAACATACATTCAACAATTACAGAAAAAAAAAAAAAAAAGTTCTCACAATCTCTTACAACCAAGACTTTTTTTTTTTCCCCCAGATTATCACATTTTCCGTCAGGGATCTGAGGGGGCGGCGGAGCGTCATGAGGGGCGCCGCGCCAGCCATTACGCTCCCCCAAGGACTCAGCACAGAGGCAGGGGGAGGGGCCACTTGTATATTATTAGCGCCGCGGGGGATGAACGCTTCACTCATGCTTAATTAACACGCTTCCCGCTCAGGTGAAGACGAGAACCACCTGGACTGCTAAAGGGAGGGAAGTAAGAGCTCCTGTGAGTTATCAGGTGAGCAAAGACGCCATTTCAGCTTTGCAGGTAAACTCGCGAATCAGCAGAACTAATAATCTTGAGAAAGGCAGCAGTTCCATGCCACTCAGGTGTGCAATATGATCGGGGCATTTTCCTCTGGTTAAGGAAGGTGGCATTTCAACTTTCCAGGTTGTTCATTCAGTTCTCAGACACGAGAGACAAGGTGACTTGTGAACTGAAGAAAGACAACTCCTATATTACTTAGGTGACCAATTTAAATAGAGCGCTTTTCTCGTCAACAAAGGTGGTATTTCAACTTTCTAGATAATTAAGTAATCAATTTTTTTTTTCAGATAAACACGAGAAACAAAACGATTAATGAACTGGAGAAAAACAAAAGTTCCATATTGCTAAGGTGAGCAATATGAAAAAGCTACCAGCTATTTTCTCAGGTGAACAAAGATGGCATTTCAATTTCCCAGGTGAACAAATTGAACCACGAGGAACATCGTAACTAATAAACTGGAGACAGGCAGAATTTCTAAACCACTCAGGTGAACAATATGAACCAATCACAAGATACTTTTCAGGTGAACAAAGATGACATTTCAACTTTCCAGGTTAATAAATATATTCCTAATTATGCTTTTTCATCTTTCTGCGTCTTATATATAACAGAGGAACATCAAGACACCTAAGGAGTTAACTAAACTGACCAACCTATTTTGTCCACCTCTCTAATGCAGGAGTTAACCAGTATTCTCAGTCATTCATCCCTTTCTCTGGTAAACTCTGGAACTCCCTGCCTGCTTCTGTATTTCCACCTTCCTCTGACTCGAATTCCTTCAAGAGGGAGGTTTCAAGACACTTATCCTTCAGTTTTTGACTACTGTTTTGAACACTTTTCTGGGAATGGCATCTCAGTTGGCTTTCATTTTTTTATTTATTTTTTTTTGTTGCCCTTGGCCAGTGTCCCTCCTACGTAAAACAAGAAAAAAAAATTACGTTCCTTTTCTTCTCAAACTTCATGAAAGCGAGAATGAAGGATATTTTGTTGTTTTTATTTTGCTCTCTGTATTTTTTGATCAGAGACATGAAGAGGTCAAAAA
>NW_026973681.1:740000-757500 GCF_035594125.1 Scylla paramamosain | reverse complement strand
AGAGAGAGAGAGAGAGAGACTGTTTTTTTTTTCTGGGTGGTGGTTGAGTTTCCTGGCGGCCGCCGCCTTGAACAAAGCACACAGGATGTGATGAAAGCTTGTGACTCAACGGTCTTATCTATTTACTTCTGGTGGTGAAATGGCGTGCCAGTAACGGCTGCAGCCTGCCACCTTGCTGAGCGCTTTTCAACTTTCCCATATAACTGTGTAACTTAGGGAAGCTCAAAGTTGAATTGTGTTGTTTTCTTTCTGGCAGTGGCTGAGTGAGGCAAGTGGCAACACGGGGGTGGCTCAGCGCGTCGCGTCTCGTCTCAGTCACGTATCACACATCCTGGGCGTGCGTGGGGTGTTGTGGCAGGGTAAGCAGCCCTCATTTGTACCACCAGTGTGCTACACTTTATGTTGCCAGGACACACTGCTATATTTCCACCTGCCTATCACCGGTGTCTCTTTGTTTCCTTCATAACGGCTGTGTTTTCACCTTAATTAACCCTTTCTAAGCGCCGGAAGAAAAGGGTTAAGATAAGTATCAGTATTATATACTTACGCTGCAAATCGCCCCTGAGAGAGAGAGAGAGAGAGAGAGAGAGAGAGAGAGACCCAGCTGAGCTACCTGCCTCGCTCCTCCGCGCTTCAGAAGTACGGTGCAGACAAGACACAGCCGCCAGCCATGCATTACTACCCTTCCAGAAAAAGGTTTCACTCCTACAACACCACGGATTACATAGTTAACACGTGAAAGAGTGAACAAGACTACTTTGGAGAGAGAGAGAGAGAGAGAGAGAGAGAGAGAGAGAGAGAGAGAGAGAGAGAGAGAGAGAGAGAGAGAGAGAGAGAGAGAGAGAGAGAGAGTGCCAGATCGTGATATGGGAAAGGATGAAATAGTGGAACGTGATGGAGTGTGTGAGGTATATGCTTCTCTCTCTCTCTCTCTCTCTCTCTCTCTCTCTCTCTCTCTCTCTCTCTCTCTCTCTCTCTCTCTCTCTCTCTCTCTCTCTCTCTCTCTCCTAGTAGATGTAGTAGTAGAAGTAGTGCCTCAGTTTCCATTATGAAGAGGAGCAAGGTCATCGTACACTTGGCAGCAGTGAGTGGCCGCCAGCAGGAGCTGGTGCTCAAGGTCACGGGAGTGCAAGTTACATTATTGTTTGTAAGCCGTGAGGCACATGAAGCACACGTCACTATCACCACCCTTGGCTTGACACACTCCCACAACACCAACAACAAGCATCCTGGCGTGTGTGTGTGTTACAGCGCCTTGTTGCCCCAACACGGCTTTTATTGCTAAAAGATTTATTTGACATTCCAGGGAAGCAGCAGAGAGGCAAACAGCGTGAAGGAAGCCAGCAAGACAGAGGCAGGCAGCCTCAAAGAAGGCCACCAAAACAGAGGCAGGAACCCTCAACCAAGGTGTGTTGCACTCATCACTGTTGCAAAATATATATATATATATATATATATATATATATATATATATATATATATATATATATATATATATATATATATATATATATATATATATATATATATATATATATATATATATATATGTGGAAGGTTGTGTTGAGTTGATAGTTGGAGGAATTGAGTTTTTCGGGCATTGAACAATACCAAGTTTGCTCTGCTCCATTTAGAAAGTTTAGAAAGATCAGAAGTGAGGCGTTCCGTGGCTTCCTTGCATGAACTGTTTACTTCCTGAAGAGTTGGATGTCTATGAAAAGACATGGAAAAGTGCAGGGAATGGAAGTGCAGCATGGAAGTGGATAGGACAAGATGTTTGGTTTAGAAAATCATTGATAAATAATAGGAAGAGAGAGGGTGAGAGTACAAAACCCTGAGGAACACTACTGTTAATAGATTTAGGAGATGACCGTCTACCACAGCAGCAATACAACGGTCAGAAAGGAAACTTTAGATGAAGTTATAGAGAGAAGGATAGAAGCCGTAGGAAGGTAGTTTAGAAATCAAAGCTTTGTTTTTTTTTTTTTTTTTTTTTTTTTTTTTTTATGTAGGAAGGATACTGGCCAAGGGCAACAAAAATCTAATAAAAAAAAATGCCCACTGAAATGCCAGTCCCTAAAAGGGTCAAAGCAGTAGTCAAAAATTGGTGGATAAGTGTCTTGAAACCTCCCTCTTGAAGGAATTCAAGTCATAGGAAGGTGGAAATACAGAAGCAGGCAAGGAATTCCAGAGTTTACCAGAGAAAGGGATGAATGATTGAGAATACTGGTTAACTCTTGCGTTAGAGAGGTGGACAGAATAGGAGTGAGAGAAAGATGAAAGTCTTGTGCAGCGAGGCCGCGGAAGGAGGGGAGGCATGCAGTTAGCAAGATCAGAAGAGCAGTTAGCATGAAAATAGCGGTAGAAGACAGCTAGAGATGCAACATTGCGGCGGTGAGAGAGAGGCTGAAGACAGTCAGTTAGAGGAGAGGAGTTGATGAGACGAAAAGCTTTTGATTCCACCCTGTCTAGAACAGCAGTATGAGTGGAACCCCCCCAGACATGTGAAGCATACTCCATACATGGACGGATAAGGCCCTTGTACAGAGTTAGCAGCTGGGGGGGTGAGAAAAACTGGCGGAGACGTCTCAGAACACCTAACTTCATAGAAGCTGTTTTAGCTAGAGATGAGATGTGAAGTTTCCAGCTCAGATTATAAGTAAAGGACAGACCAAGGATGTTCAGTGTAGAAGAGGGGGATAGTTGAGTGTCATTGAAGAAGAGGGAGTAGTTGTCTGGAAGATTGTGTCGAGTTGATAGATGGAGGAATTGAGTTTTTGAGGCATTGAACAATACCAAGTTTGCTCTGCCCCAATCAGAAATTTTAGAAAGATCAGAAGTCAGGCGTTCTGTGGCTTCCCTGCGTGATATGTTTACCTCCTGAAGGGTTGGACGTCTATGAAAAGACGTGGAAAAGTGCAGGGTGGTATCATCAGCATAGGAGTGGATAGGACAAGAAGTTTGGTTTAGAAGATCATTAATGAATAATAAGAAGAGAGTGGGTGACAGGACAGAACCCTGAGGAACACCACTGTTAATAGATTTAGGAGAAGAACAGTGACCGTCTACCACAGCAGCAATAGAACGGTCAGAAAGGAAACTTGAGATGAAGTTACAGAGAGAAGGATAGAAACCGTAGGAGGGTAGTTTGGAAATCAAAGCTTTGTGCCAGACTCTATCAAAGGCTTTTGATATGTCCAAGGCAACAGCAAAAGTTTCACCAAAGTCTCTAAAAGAGGATGACCAAGACTCAGTAAGGAAAGCCAGAAGATCACCAGTAGAGCGGCCTTGACGGAACCCATACTGGCGATCAGATAGAAGGTTGTGAAGTGATAGATGTTTAAGAATCTTCCTGTTGAGGATAGATTCAAAAACTTTAGATAAGCAGGAAATTAAAGCAATAGGACGGTAGTTTGAGGGATTAGAGCGGTCACCCTTTTTAGGAACAGGTTGAATGTAGGCAAACTTCCAGCAAGAAGGAAAGGTAGATGTTGACAGACAGAGCTGAAAGAGTTTGACTAGGCAAGGTGCAAGCACGGAGGCACAGTTTCGGAGAACAATAGGAGGGACCCCATCAGGTCCATAAGCCTTCTGAGGGTTTAGGCCAGCGAGGGCATGGAAAACATCATTACGAAGAATTTTAATACGAGGCATGAAGTAGTCAGAGGGTGGAGGAGAGGGAGGAACAAGCCCAGAATCGTCCAAGGTAGAGTTTTTAGCAAAGGTTTGAGCAAAGAGTTCAGCTTTAGAAATAGATGTGATAGCAGTGGTGCCATCTGGTTGAAGTAGAGGAGGGAAAGAAGAAGAAGCAAAGTTATTGGAGATATTTTTGGCTAGATGCCAGAAATCACGAGGGGAGTTAGATCTTGAAAGGTTTTGACATTTTCTGTTAATGAAGGAGTTTTTGGCTAGTTGGAGAACAGACTTGGCATGGTTCCGGGCAGAAATATAAAGTGCATGAGATTCTGGTGAAGGAAGGCTTAAGTACCTTTTGTGGGCCACCTCTCTATCATGTATAGCACGAGAACAAGCTGTGTTAAACCAAGGTTTAGAAGGTTTAGGACGAGAAAAAGAGTGAGGAATGTACGCCTCCATGCCAGACACTATCACCTCTGTTATGTGCTCAGCACACAAAGACGGGTCTCTGACACGGAAGCAGTAGTCATTCCAAGGAAAATCAGCAAAATACCTCCTCAGGTCCCCCCAACTAGCAGAGGCAAAACGCCAGAGGCACCTTCGCTTAGGGGGATCCTGAGGAGGGATTGGAGTGATAGGACAAGATAAAGATATGAGATTGTGATCGGAGGAGCCCAACGGAGAAGAAAGGGTGACAGCATAAGCAGAAGGATTGGAGGTCAGGAAAAGGTCAAGAATGTTGGGCGTATCTCCAAGACGGTCAGGAATACGAGTAGGGTGTTGCACCAATTGCTCTAGGTCATGGAGGATAGCAAAGTTGTAGGCTAGTTCACCAGGATGGTCAGTGAAGGGAGAGGAAAGCCAAAGCTGGTGGTGAACATTGAAGTCTCCAAGAATGGAGATCTCTGCAAAAGGGAAGAGGGTCAGAATGTGCTCCACTTTGGAAGTTAAGTAGTCAAAGAATTTCTTATAGTCAGAGGAGTTAGGAGAGAGGTATACAGCACAGATAAATTTAGTATGAGAATGACTCTGTAGACGTAGCCAGATGGTGGAAAACTCGGAAGATTCAAGAGCGTGGGCACGAGAGCAGGTTAAGTCATTGCGCACATAAACGCAGCATCCAGCTTTGGATCGAAAATGAGGATAGAGAAAGTAGGAGGGAACAGAAAAGGGGCTACTGTCAGTTGCCTCAGACACCTGAGTTTCAGTGAGGAAAAGAAGATGAGGTTTAGAAGAGGAGAGGTGGTGTTCTACAGATTGAAAATTAGATCTTAGACCGCGAATGTTGCAGAAGTTAATGAAGAAAAAGTTGAGGGGGGTGTCAAGACACTTAGGGTCGTCGACGGAAAGGCAGTCCGACCTGGGGACATTTATGGTCCCCTCCCCAGATGGGGACTCCGAGGCTGGTGTAGGAGTCGCCATGATTTTAAATTTTTTTTGAGTGAAGGGTGTGTGTGTTATTAGGTGCTTGTAGTTTTGTGTGGAGGAAGAGAGTTGTCTTTAGAGGGCAGGCTGTGACTACCCCCTTGTGTTGTGAGACACAAAGGGAAACGTTCAGTGAGGTCACAGCTGGGTTTAATGATAAGTTCACAGCACCCCCTGAACAGTGCTTTAGACCTCACTGGGAGTAATTATCGTTTCGGCAGGTGTCTACTGCCAGATACATCCAAGGCAACAGCCAAAGTTTCACCAAAATCTCTCAAAGAGGATGACCAAGACTCAGAAAGGAAAGCCAGAAGATCACCAGTAGAGCGGCCTTAATGGAACCAATAGTGGTGATTAGATAGAAGGTTGTGAAGTGATAGATGTTTAAGAATCTTCCTGTTGAGGATAGATTAAAAAACTTTAGACGAACAGGAAATTAAAGCAATAGGACGGTAGTTTGAAGGATTAAAACAATCACCATTGTTAGAAACAGGCTGAATGCAGGCAAACTTCCAGCAAAAAGGAATGGTTGATGTTGACAGACAGAGTTGAAAAAGTTTGACTAGGCAAGGTGTAAGCATGGAACAATAGGAGGGATTCCTTCAGGTCCATAAGCCTTCCGAGGGTTTAGGCCAGCGAGGGCATGGAAAACATCATTGTGTAGAATTTTCAATAGGTAGCATGAAATAGTCAGAGGGTGGAGGAGAGTTAGGAACAAGCCCTGGAGACAATTTTGGCTAGGTGCCAGAAGTCACGAGGGAGTTAAATCTTGAAAGATTTTGACACTTTCTATTAATGAAGGAGTGTTTGGCTAGTTGGAGAACAGACTTGGCATGGTTCCAAGCAGAAATATAAAGTGCATGAGATTCTGGTGATGGAAGGCTAAAGTACCTTTTGTGGGCCACCTTTCTATCATGTATAGCACGAGAACAAGCTGCATTAAACCAAGGTTTGGAAGGATTAGGTGGAGAAAAAGAATGAAGAATGTACACCTCCGTGCCAGACACTATCACCTCTGTTATGCGCTCAGCACACAAAGACGGGTCTCTGTCATGGAAGCAGTAGTCATTCCAAGGAAAATCAACAAAATACCTCCTCAGATCCCCCCCAACTAGCAGAGGCAAAACGCCAGTGGCACCTCCGCTTAGGGGGATGCTGAGGAGAGATTGGAGTGATAGGAAGAAGATATGAAATTGTGATTGGAAGAGTCCAATGGAGAAGAGAGGGTAACAGCATAAGCAGAAGGATTAGAGGTCAGGAAAAGGTCAAGAATGTTGGGCGTATCTCCAAGACGGTCAGGAATATGAGTAGGGTGTTGCACCAATTGCTCTAGGTCGTGGAGGATAGCAAAGCTGAAGGCTAGTTCACCAGTGAAGGAAGATGTCACGTGTGTTTATCTAACTGAACATTAATTGTGCTGATTGAATATTAGTTGTGTTTATGAACCTGGTATTGTCTTTGTTCGTGCATGCTGATTGCGTTGATCAATGAATATGTTGAAAAGACATAAAGTGATACCAAGTAACTTTAAACGAATTGAGGATGAATGCCAGTGGGAAATTTTGACTTGTAAGAGATGTAAATAATTAGTAGTTACCAATTAAAATATGAAAATGTTTGCGAGTTTTCCAGTAGCTTTTATGTACCATATCCATACAGTATCTTGGACCACGACAGTGTGGTGTGTGCTGTGCTTGCTGGACTCTGTAATCCCATCCACTATTGGTGGCTGTTGATGTGGTGTGTGATGTGCTTGTTGGCCTGTGTAATCCCAAACAGTGTTGCTGCTGGGTGACTGGCTGGTATGTGGTGTGCAGTGTAGTGTGGTGTGTGATGCACTTGTTGGCTTGTGTTATCCTGTACACTGGTGCTGGGTGACTGGCTGGTGTGTGGTGTGCAGTGTAGTGTGGTGTGTGATGCACTTGTTGGCTTGTGTTATCCTGTACACTGCTGCTGGGTGACTGGCTGGTGTGTGGTGTGCAGTGTAGTGTGGTGTGTGATGCACTTGTTGGCTTGTGTTATCCTGTACACTGCTGCTGGGTGACTGGCTGGTGTGTGGTGTGCAGTGTAGTGTGGTGTGTGATGCACTTGTTGGCTTGTGTTATCCTGTACACTGCTGCTGGGTGACTGGCTGGTGTGTGGTGTGCAGTGTGATGTGGTGTGTGATGTACTTGTTGGCTTGTGTTATCCTGTACACTGCTGCTGGGTGACTGGCTGGTGTGTGGTGTGCAGTGTAGTGTGGTGTGTGATGCACTTGTTGGCTTGTGTTATCCTGTACACTGCTGCTGGGTGACTGGCTGGTGTGTGGTGTGCAGTGTGATGTGGTGTGTGATGTACTTGTTGGCTTGTGTTATCCTGTACACTGCTGCTGGGTGACTGGCTGGTGTGTGGTGTGCAGTGTGATGTGGTTGTTGGCCTGTGTAATCCCAAACAGTGTTGCTGCTGGGTGACTGGCTGGTGTGTGGTGTGCAGTGTGATGTGCTTGTTGGCCTGTGTAATCCCAAACAGTGTTGCTGCTGGGTGACTGGCTGGTGTGTGGTGTGCAGTGTAGTGTGGTGTGTGATGCACTTGTTGGCTTGTGTTATCCTGTACACTGCTGCTGGGTGACTGGCTGATGTGTGGTGTGCAGTGTGATGTGGTTGTTGGCCTGTGTAATCCTCTACACTGCTGCTGGCTGACTAGTGTGTGGTATAGTGTTTGGTGACGTGGTGATTTTTTTTTTTTTTTTTATGTAGTAGAGACACTGGCTAAGGGCAACAAAAATTTAAAAAAAAAAAAAAAGCTCACTAAGATGCCAGTTACCGAATAGGGTCCGAAGTCTTAGTAAAAAAAATTGAAGGATAAGTGTCTTGAAACCTCCCTCTTGAAGGAATTCAAGTCATAGGAAGGTGGAAATACAGAAGCAGGCAGGGAGTTTCAGTCTACCAGAGAAAGGGATGAATGATTGAGAATACTGGTTAACTCTTGCATTAGAGAGGTGGACAGAATAAGGGTGAGAGAAAGAAGAAAGTCTTGTGCAGCGAGGCCGCGGAAGGAGGGGAGGCATGCAGTTAGCATGAACAACAGAAGAGCAGTTAGCATGAAAATAGCGGTATAAGACAGCTAGAGATGCAACATTGCGGCGATGACAGAGAGGCTGAAGAAAGTTAGTTGAGGAGAGAAGTTGATGAGACGAAAAGGTTTTGATTTCACCCTGTCTAAAAAAGCGGTATGAGTGGAGCCCCCGCAGACATGTGAAGCATACTCCATACATGGACGGATAAGGCCCTTGTACAGTCAACAGCTGGGGAGGTGAGAAAAACTAGCGGAGACGTCTCAGTGTGGTGTGGTTTGTGCAGTACATTGTGGTGTTGTGTGATGTTGTGCAGTGTGGTGTGGTGTGGTGTGATGTGGTGAGGCGTGGTGTACTGTAGTGTGATGTGATGTGGCGTGACACAGTGTGGTGTGGTGTGGTGTTGTGTTGTGTGGTGTGGTGTGGTGTGGTCTGGTGTGGTGTGTTGGTGAAGTGTAGTGTGCTGCAGTGCAGTGTGGTGTGGTAAAGTGTGATTTGGTGTGGTGTGGGATGGTGTAGTGTGATGGAATGTGGTGTGGTGTGACGCAGTGTGGTGTGGTGTGGTGCAGTGTGGTGCATTGTGGTGTGCTGTGATGCAGTGTGGTATGGCGTGGTGTGATACAGTGTTGTGTGGTGCAGAGTGAAGCAGTGTTGTGTGGTGTGGTGCATTGTGGTGTGGTGTGTTGTGGAAGGGCATGGAGTGGTGTGAGGCAGTGTGGTGTAGATAAGTGTGGTGGAGAGTGGTGTGGTGTTGCGTGATATAGTGTGGTACAGAGTGATGTGGTGTTGTGGTGTGGTGTGGTACAATGTGGTGTAGTGTGATATGGTACAGTGTGGTTTGGTGCATTATGGTGTGGTGTGATCCAGTGTAGTGTGTAGTTCCTCCTCCTTTTCTGTTACCTTTCTTGGTTTTCTGTTAATGAAGGGCAGCTAACATTTGCTTATTGAATGAAAAAACTAAAAAAAAATTTAACGAAAAATAAAGAGAGATGTTATGTCCGGAAATAACGCGCGCGCTTGTGTGTGTGTGTGTGTGTGTGTGTGTGTGTGTGTGTGTGTGTGTGTGTGTGTGTGTGTGTGTGTGTGTGTGTGTGTGTGAACAGAATTTCAGTGCAAGTAAAAAAAAATCGCCTCCATCTCTGCAGTTTTGCCTGAGCTTCCTCCTCCTTCCCCTCCTTGTCATTCTAATTCAGCAGTGCAAGGACCCAAAGATTTCATTCTTTTCAGGTTATGGTTATGAGTATATCGCTGGCAACTTCCACCACATCCTCTCTCTCTCTCTCTCTCTCTCTCTCTCTCTCTCTCTCTCTCTCTCTCTCTCTCTCTCTCTCTCTCTCTCTCTCTCATTGCATCTTTTATTCTTATTTGTCTGTTCACTATATATTTAATAATGTTTTCCATATTTATTATCTTTATTATACCTTACAACACACACACACACACACACACACACACACACACACACACACACACACACACACACACACACACACACACACACACACACACACACACACACACACACACACACACACACACACACACACACACACACACACACACACACACACACACACACACACACACACACACACACACACACACACACACACACACACACACACACACACACACACACACACACACATAAAGAGTTTTCCTGTTATGCAGTGACTCAAGCAGTAGGTTGAAAGAGTTGATACACGTAGTTTCGTAGAGCATTCTCATGTGAGTGTGTGTGGTGTCACATGAGGGAAGCAGGTGTGCTGTAGGCTGACAGCCGTTTTGGGTAAGTAGAGAGAGAGAGAGAGAGAGAGAGAGAGAGAGAGAGAGAGAGAGAGAGAGAGAGAGAGAGAGAGAGAGAGAGAGAGAGAGAGAGAGAGAATGTGTAAGGGATTAAGAGATTAATACAGAGACAGACTAGTTGCGGAGATGTGAATAGGTGATGATGCTCTGAGCGAGCCCCGTTATGGCACGGGCGTGGGCGAGATGATGTGCATGGGCGGAGAAAGTGGCAGGAGTGTGGCAATGGGCGTGGCTGTGGCAGAGGCAGGGGATGGGTAGGAGCGAAGTCCTTCCCTCCCCGGCCCGTTAGTCAAGGCCCAGTGTTGCCAAATCTACCGATAAACATGAAAATCTACTGGATATTTGATGAATCTACCGATATACCGAATGATTTCGAAAATAAGGTCAAATATATTGGATTTTCGATCAGACCTACCGAGAAATCTACTGATATTCAGTGTCATGAGAGAGAGAGAGAGAGAGAGAGAGAGAGAGAGAGAGAGAGAGAGAGAGAGAGAGAGAGAGAGAGAGAGAGAGAGAGAGAGAGATGTGGGGGGTGGTGGAGTGCGGGGGTGTGGTGACTAACTGAACGTGTCTTGTTCATGTGCCGATTCTAGCCTGACGAACAACAACAAACCGGTTTGTTGTTGTCACTGGCTCGGCCTCGGTCAGTACATGTGTCTCAGTGTCTGCAGGCTGCACCGTTCCCAAACACCTAAGCCTACTCCCACGCACCTGTAAGTCTTTAGATAATATATTTCATCTGTTTTGAAATTTAATTTTTGTATTGATTTAAAAATAGAGCCTCAAATATTAGCGGGCTGCATCGTTTGTGAAGGAAGGTAGGTGGTGTGTGTGTTACTTTTTTTTTTTAATGTAGTTGGGAGACTGGCCGAAAACGACAAAAATCCAATAAAAATCATAAAAATAAATAAATTAATAAAAGCCCAGTGATGTACCAGTCCCAGAAAAGGGTAGAAAGTGGTAGACAAAAATTGAAGGATAAGTGTCTTCAAACCTCCCACTTGAATGAATTTAAGTCATAGGAAGGTGGAAATACAGAAGCAGGCAGGGAGTAGAGAGAGAGGGATAAATGATTGAGAATACTGGTTAACTCTTGCATTAGAGAGATGGACAGAATAGGGGTGAGAGAAAGTAGAATGTCTTGTGCAGCGAGGCCGTGGGAGAAGGGGAGGCATGCAGTTAGCAAGATCAGAAGAGCAGTTAGCATGAAAAAAGCGGAAGAAGACAGCTAGAGATGCAACACTGCGGCGATGAGAGGGAGGCTGAAGACAGTCAGTTAGAGGAGAGGAGTTGATGAGACGAAATAATTTTGATTCCACCCTGTCTAGAAGTGCGGTATGAGTGGAACGCTCTGCCTCAGAGAAGTAAAGCATACTCCATACATGGACGGATAAGGCCCTTGTACAGAGTTAGCATCTGAGGGTGGGGGAGAAAAACTGGCGGAGACGTCTCAGAACACCTAATTTTATAGATGATGTTTTAACTAGAGATGAGATGTGAAGTTTCCAGTTCAGATCATAAATAAAAGACAGACCGAGGATGTTCAGTGTAGAAGAGGAGGGCAGTTGAGTGTCATTGAAGAAGAGGAGATAGTTGTCTGGAAGGTTGTGTCAAGTTGATAGATGGAGGAATTGAGTTTTTGAGGCACTGAACAATACCAAGTTTGCTCAGGCCCTATTACAAATTTTAAAAAGATCAGATGTCAGGCATTCTGTGGCTTTCCTGAGTGAAATGTTTACTTCCTGAAAGGTTGGACGTCTATGAAAAGACAATGGAAAAGTGCAGGATGGTATGTATCATCAGCGTAGGAGTGGATAGGACAAAAAGTTTGGTTTAGATCCCTAATGAATAATAAGAAGAGAGTGGGTGACAGGACAGAACCCTGAGGAACACCACTGTTAATAGATTTAGGAGAATAACAGTAACCGTCTACCACAGCAGCAATAGAACCGTCAGAAAGGAAACTTGGGATGAGGTTACAGAGAGGATAAAAGCCATAGGAGAGTAGTTTGGAAATCAAAGCATTGTGCCAGACTCTATCAAAAGCTTCTGATATGTACAAGGCAACAGGAAAAGTTTCACCAAAATCTGTAAAAGAGGATGATGACAAAGACTCAGTAAGGAAAGCCAGAAGATCATCAGTAGAGTGGCCTTGACGGAACCCATACTGGCTATCAGATAGAAGGTTGTGAAGTAACAGATGTTTAAAAATCTTCCTGTTGAGGATATATTAAAAAAAAATTTAGATAGACAGGAAATTAAAGCAATAGGATGGTAGTTTGAGGGATTAGAACGGTCACCATTTTTATGAACAGGCTGAATGTAGGCAAACTTCCAGCAAGAAGGAAAGGTAGATGTTGACAGACAGAGATGAAAGAGTTTGACTAGGGAAGGTGCAAGCACGGATGCACAGTTTCGGAGAACAATAGGAGGGACCCCATTAGGTCCATAAGCCTTCCGATGGGTTAGGCTAGCAAGGGTATGGAAAACATCATTGCGAAGAATTTTAATAGGTAGCACAAAGTAGTCAGAAAGTGGAGGAGAGGAAGGAGCAGGTCCAGAATCGTCCAAGGTAGAGTTTTTAGCAAAGGTTTGAGGGAAGAGCTCAGCTTTAGAGATTGATGTGATAACAGTGGTGCCATCTGGTTGAAATAAAGGAGGGAAAGAAGAAGAAGCAAAGTTATTAGGGATATTTTTGGCTTCATGCCAGAAGTCACGAGGGGAGTTAGATCTTGAAAGATTTTGACACTTTCTGTTAATGAAGGAATTTTTAGTTAGTTGGAGAACAGACTTGGCATGGTTCCATACAAAGTTATAAAGTGCATGAGATTCTGGTGATGAAAGGCTTAAGTACCTTTTATGAACCACCTCTCTATCATGTATAGCACGAGAACAAGCTTTGGTGAACCAAGGTTTGGAAGGTCGAGGAAAAGAGTGAGGAATTTATGCCTCCATGCCAGACACTATCACCTTTGTTATGCGCTCAGCACACAAAGACGGGTCTCCGACACGGAAGCAGTAGTCATTCCAAGGAAAATCAGCAAAATTCCTCTTCAGGTCGCCCCAACTAACAGAAGCAAATCGCCAGCGGCACCTCCGCTTATGGGGATCCTGAGGAGGGATTGGAGCGATAAGAAGATATGAAATTGTGATCGGAGGAGCCCAATGGAGAAGAAAGGGTGACAGCATAAGCAGAAAGATTAGAGGTCAAGAAAAGATCAAGAATGTTGGGTGTATCTCCAAGACGGTCAGGAATACAAGTAGGGTGTTGCACCAATTGCTCTAGGTCATGGAGGATAGCAAAGTTGTAGGCTAGTTCACCAGGATGGTCAGTGAAGGGAGAGGAAAGCCAAAACTGGTGGTGAACATTGAAATCTCCAAGAATGGAGATCTCTGCAAAAGGGAAGAGGGTCAGAATGTGCTCCACTTTGGAAGTTAAGTAGTCAAAGAATTTCTTATAGTCAGAGGAGTTAGGTCAGAGATATACAGCATCAACAAATTTAGTTTGAGAGTGACTCTGTAGTCGTAGCCAGATGGTGGAAAACTCGGAAGGTTCAAGAGCGTGAGCACAAGAGCAGGTTAAGTCATTGCGCACATTAACGCTACATCCAGCTTTGGATCGAAAATGAGGATAGAGAAAGTAGGAGGGAACAGAAAAGGGGCCACTGTCAATTGTGTCAGACACCTGAGTTCCAGTGATGAAAAGAAGATGAGGTTTAGAAGAGGAGAGGTGGTGTTCTACAGATTGAAAATTAGATCTTAGACCGCGATTGTTGCAGAAGTTAATGAAGAAAAAGTTGAGGGGGGGGTGTCAAGACACTTAAGGTCGTTGTCAGAAGGGCAGTCCGACCTGGGGACATTTGTGGTCACCTCCTCAGATGGGGACTCCGAGGCTGGTGTAGGAGTCACCATGATAATTTTGAAATTTTGAGTGAAGGGTGTGTGTGTTATTAGGTGCTTGTAGTTTTGTGTGGAGGAAGAGAGTTGTCTTTAGAGGGCAGGCTGTGACTGCCCCCTTGTGTTGTGAGACACAAAGGGAAACGTTCAGTGAGGTCACAGCTGGGCTTAGTGATAAGTTCACAGCACACCCTGAACAGTGCTGCACACCTCACTGGGAGTAATTATCGTTTCGGCAGGTGCCTACTGCCTCCTCCTGTGTACTGCCTCCTCCTCTGTACGTGTGTGTGTGTGTGTGTGTGTGTGTGTGTCCATGTCTTTGTGTATGTGTGTGTGCGTTTGTCCATGTTGATTTGTGTGTGTGTGTGTGTGTGTGTGTGATTCACGTATGGTCGTCTGCTGATCACCCAGCCAGCCATTCCGCTATAGAAGGAGCTCAGAGTTCATAGTGGCAGATCTTTTGGGTAGGACTGAGACCACTTACATACCACACACCAGAACAGCGAGGTTACAGGCCCTCAGGTTACATCCCATACCTACTTGCTGCTAAGTGAATAGGGGCTACACATTAAGAGGTTCGCCCATTTGCCTCGGCGCGCCCGGGATTCGAACCCGGGCCTTCTTGGTTGTTAGCCGAGCGTGCTAACCTCTACACAACACGGTGTGTGTGCGTGTGTGTGTGTGTGTGTGTGTGTGTGTGTGTGTGTTTGATTTTTTTTTTTTTTATGTAGGAGGAACACTGGCCAAGGATAACAAAAATCAAATAAAAAAAAAAGCCCACTGAGATGCCAGTCCCCAAAAATGGTCCAAAGCGGTAGTAAAAAAAATTGGTGGAGAAGTGTCTTGAAACCTCCCTCTTGAAGGAATTCAGCTCATAGGAAGGTGGAAATGCAAAAACAAGTAAGGAGCTCCAGAGTTTACCAGAGAAAGGGATGAATGATTGAGAATACTAGTTAACTCTTGCATTAGAGAGGTAGACAGAATAAGGGGTGAGAAAAAGAAGAAAGTTTTGTGCAGCGAGGCTGCGGGAGGAGGGGAGGCATGCAGTTAGCAAGAGCGGTAGAAGACAGCTAGAGATGCAACATTGCAGAGATGAGAGAGAGGCTGAAGACAGTCAGTTAGAGAAGAGGAGTTGATGAGACGAAAAGCTTTTGATTCCACCCTGTCTAGAAGAGCAGTATGAGTGGAACCCCCCCAGACACGTGAAGCATACTCCATACATGGACGGATAAGGACATTGTACAAAATACTTGAAAAAGCAATAGCAAAGAGACTGACTGCATTAATAGAACCTTTCAACCTGCTTTCAAGCAATCAGTTTGGATTCCGCAAAAAGTAAATCCACAGAAACAGCAATACTGAAGTTTACAAGTGAAATATACAAGAATATGGAGAGAAAGAACCATGTAGTAGGGGTTTTCTTGATCTGAGTAAAGCATTTCACTCTATTGATCATAACATATTATTAGACAAGCTAGAAAACATTGGAGTTAGAGGATTACCACTAAAATTGTTTGCTAGTTACCTGTCAGGTAGGAAACAGTCTGTATTTTGTAACAATTATATGTCATATAAAAAAAAAACTATTATTAAGGTGTGCCACAAGGTTCTATATTAGCTCCTATATTATTTCTGATATACATCAATGATAAAATTAATGTAATGTTAGTGATATGCTTAGTTACGTTCTATTTCTCGATGATACACGCCTTCTTCTAACAGATAATGATTTGTGTAACTTAAATGTAAAATTAACTCAAGAATTGCATAACATATTCAAATGGGTAACCGCAAATAAATTAACAGTAAACATTAATAAAACTAACTTCATATTGTTTCAAAGACGCTCTGTTGTCAGTAATTTCGGAACAGTTTCCTATGGAGGCTGAGCTTAATCATGTTTCTTCTACAAAATTTTTAGGAGTTATTATTGATGAAAATTTTAACTGGAAAAAGCATATACAGTCGGTGTGCTCAAACTTATCAAAAACTTGTGGAATTTTATTCAGAATTAGGTACAATGTTACAAGTGAAGCCTTACGCAGCTTATATCATTAATTATGTTATCCATACCTTATTAACTGTTCATTGATCTGGGGCTGTACTTGGCCTACGGTTGTGAATGATGTCTTTGTAGCACAAAGGAAAATAGCAAGAACCATTGTCTTTAAAAGTAAATACGACTCCACCGACTTACTGTTTAATGACTTAAATATACTAACTTTCGACCTCTTAAAGAAATATTTCATAGCGCTGACCATATATAAAAATGTTAATGGAAATTATTCAAATAGCATAATGTCTAATGTATTCCACCATAGCCAAGGTACCCGAGGAAATCGTAATAATATGATTTGCCCACAAGCAAGAACTAGTCTGTATACATTTTTCCACACACTGTGTTGCTCCTAAAGTATGGAACGTATTGCCTGACGATAGAAAAGAAAAAAAAAGGTTTTTCAATATTTTCAAAAGTAAAATGAAAAAGTTCCTATTTAATAGTCTAAGTCAAAACTAGGATCTGTAATAAAGTTTTAGTATTTTTTTTACACATGAATGATGTAGCTTGTTACAAACATAACTTATCTTAAGGATATTAGTTCCTAAAAAATGGTGCAATAATATTATTTCTTTTCTACTGTTCTATATGATTTGTATTGTTGCCCTGCCCTCTATATAAGTTGCATTTATATGTATATCACTTCTCTGTCTGCTAGGGAGCCTCGGCTCAGCGGGCTAGTGCCCCATTAATCATGTAATGCTTCTTCTCTGTAAAAAAAAAAAAAATGCTACTCTGGGCAATAAACAATCAATCAATTAAATTATAAAAAAGATAAACAGAATTAAGTTAGCAGCTGGAGGGGTAAGAAAAACTGGCGGAGACATCTCAGAACACCTAACTTCATAGAAGCTGTTTTAGCTAGAGAGGAGATGTGAAGTGTCCAGTTCAGATTATAAGTAAAGGACAGACGGAGGATGTTCAGTGTAGAAGAGGGGGACAGTTGAGTGTCATCCTCTTCGACACTGAATATCCTCGGTCTGTCATTTACTTATAAAGGACAGGTGTGTGTGTGTGTGTGTGTGTGTGTGTGTGTGTGTGTGTGTGTGTGTGTGTGTGTGTGTGTGTGTGTGTGTGTGTGTGTGTCACTTGGGTGTTTTTACAATGCCGTTTCCCTGATCCAGAGGGGTGAGATGGTACCTCTCTTTGAACAGCCTGTCTGTTGTCCGCCTGTTGGGACTGGCTGGGTTCTGAGCACAGCAAGGGACCTGCGGTAAATTTGTGTGTGTTGGCTTTTATTTTCAATATCCTTTCTTTTGTTTTTCAGTGTGCTCCTTTTACTTTCTGTTTTCTTCACTATGTATGTTTTTATTTGGATTTCAGGAGTGACATTTTGTTTTCTACAATTAGCATGTATTGTCATCTTATTGGCCGAGTCTACCTTGAAAAGGAACACGTTTTCTTAGTGTCCCCCGTGTTCCGGTTACCTGCCTTGCGGACATTATTCTTAATATTGGTTATAAGTTAGTGTAAGGCTTATTTACTCATTTTATATCATGTAGTATTATTCTCTTCATAATTTAAGTTCTCTATATCTTTGTATGTATAAGGGAGGAAATATTTTGAGGTGGAGATGTGTTGAAACAAGGGGAGATTGAGCGGGCAACAACACATTCCAAGGA
>NW_026973681.1:732500-735000 GCF_035594125.1 Scylla paramamosain | reverse complement strand
AGGAAAAACATCCTCCCCCCAGTGACGAGGAGGGCCTCAGGATGCAGGGGCCTTTCCGCAAGCCCAATGATGTCATCTACGAGGTGATAACTGGAGAGATGATCTGGAAGAAGTCTCTCCAGACACACGGCAGTGCTGGTCCCTCAGGACTAGACGCTAGAGGGTGGCGTCGCCTGTTGAGCGGCGCACTCTGTGGCAGCGCCGCTAACGACCTATGCGGCGCCCTGGCAGCACTGGCGAGGAAGCTTGCCACCACAAATTGTCACCACGTCGAGGCTCTCACCGCATGCCGATTAATTCCGCTGGACAAAAAGCCGGGATGCAGACCAATTGGCATCGGCGAGGTGATAAGACGCATCGTGGGTAAATGCGTCATGACGGTGGTCAAGGACGACGTAAGGAGGGCAGCGGGGAACTTGCAAGTATGTGCAGGACAGCAGGCAGGAGGGGAAGCCGCCATCCACGCTATGAGGGAAATGTTCAGTGAAGACAATTGTGAAGCGGTGTTATTAGTGGACGCCAAAAACGCTTTCAACACTATTAACAGAAAAACAATGCTTCACAACATTCGAGTAAAATGTCCCTCTCTGGCACAATATGTAGAAAACACATATAGTGACCCCTCGGATTTGTACATATGTAGTAATAGTGGTAATAGTGTTAAGGTGTTAAAGTCCATGGAAGGGACAACACAAGGTGACCCAGTGGCCATGGCGATGTACGCCCTCGGACTTTCAGTGCTGCAACAATTTATCTCATATGAGAAAACGAGTGTGAAGCAAGTGGCGTACGCGGATGACCTGTCAGGGGCCGGCAAAATAACAGACTTGAAAAAATGGTGGGGCTTAGTGAACGACAATGGTCCCATCATAGGGTACACACCCAATGCCGCTAAGTCCGTCCTTATTGTAAAGCCTGAACACTATGACAGTGCAGTGGATAGCTTCAGTGGCAGTGGAGTTATAATAACAAAGGATGGACAACGGCATCTGGGTGCTGTCATCGGAACAGAGGAGTTCAAGAAGGAGTACATAGGAGAAAAGGTGAAGGAGTGGATACATGAGGTGGAAGTCCTGTCTGACATGGCCAGGACTGAGCCTCATGCAGCCTACTCTGCCTACACCCACGGCTTGCAGCATCGATGGAGATTCGCCATGCGCACCATCCCAGGCATCAGCCCTCTCCTTGCACCACTGGAGGTCTCGATAAGGAACACCTTCCTCCCAGCGTTACTGAGATACCACACCATCGGAGATGGGGAAAGGGCGCTGCTCGAACTTCCACCAAGACTGGGCGGGATGGGAATCACCTCCCCTGAGAAGTTGGCGACTGTGGAGAACCTCAACTCCCTCAAGCTCACCAGGTCCCTCACAGAGAAGATCATTGCTCAGGACGCACATGGTGAAATAGCCCAAAGTGCAGTCACTGAGCAAGGACGATTTATATCTAGAGATAGGCAACAACATCAACGAAACTGTCTCGAAGACCTGATAAACATCCTGCCTGCAACCACAGTGAGAAAAATCCTCACTGCACAGGAAACGGAAGCCTCTAACTGGCTAACGTCACTGCCCATCAGAGCGAAGGGCTTCAGCCTCAACAAACAAGAATTTGTCGACGCCATTGCTCTGAGGTACGGCTGGCCGATGGAAGGACTACCCAGTACTTGTGTGTGTGGCTCCCCCAATGACGTCAACCACACCATGACGTGCAAAAAGGGGGGATTCGTATGTATCAGGCACGATGAGGTGAGAGATCTGACCGCCAGCATGCTCAGGGAGGTGTGCCACGATGTCTCCACTGAACCGACCCTCCTGCCGCTAGACGGCGAGCACCTGCGCTACAGAACAGCCAACATCACCAACGAGGCTCGAGTCGATGTCAGTGCACGAGGGTTCTGGACAAGGGGACAGAAAGCATTCATGGACATACGGATCTTTGACCCGATGGCCGCCTGTCACCACGAACTCTCCCTGGAGGCCGCCCACCGCAAGAATGAGCAGGAGAAGATCCGAGCATATGGGGAGAGAATCCAACACGTTGACCAGGGCAGCTTCACACCTCTGGTCTTCACCACATCTGGCGGGATGGGCTCCAAGGCTCAGTGCTTCTACTCAAGACTAGCCGACCTAATGGCAGAAAAGAAGCACCAGCCAAGGAGCCATGTCGTCGCATGGATGAGGTGCCGTCTCTCATTCTCCCTCCTCAGATCTGCCCTCCTGTGTCTCAGGGGGACAAGGCATTCCACTCCCATACCTGCAGACTTAGGAGGCCTCGACTGCGAGGCTACAGTGGTGGAGAGTGGCATAAGAGTAGATAGAGTAGAGGTAGAATGAATTTATAGTTAACAACTAATGTTTATATTATAGAGTATTAGATATGGTTAGATGCCACAGTCATTAGCGAGAGCTGGGGCTAATGACCTCCAAGTAATGGAGCCCCTAATTGACACATCAATAAACATGGGGTGGAGGTATTATTAAGTAGTAGTAGAATAAAA
>NW_026973681.1:712500-715000 GCF_035594125.1 Scylla paramamosain | reverse complement strand
CTCCCGCACACCCCGAGGCACACACCCCGGTGCACCTCGCCAGTTATTATGGCCACGTGGAGGTACTGGAGCAGCTGGCAGGTGCTGGCTGGCCCCTCACCGCCAGGGACAGTGATGGCAACACACCCATGCACTCTGCTGCGGCCGGGGGTAGAGTGACATGTGTGCAGTGGCTGGTGCAGCGAGGCGGTGACACAAGCATGCAAAATAATGCTGGACACACCCCGCTTGACGAGGTAGGCAGTGCGGAGGGGCAGGAGGGTGGACGTATGCAAACTGTCTTACGATCTGGTTCAAAGTTTAACAGATAGAGATTTCAAAGCAAAACAACATGCGATTGGAGGACCAGGTTTATTATATTTTTAGTTGTACTAGTAGTAGTATTAGTACTAGTATTAGTAGTAGTAGCAGTAGTAGAAGTAGTAGTAATAGTAGTAGAAGCAGTAGTAGTAGTAGTAGTAGTAGTAGTAGTAGTAGTTTTAGTTATATTAGTAGTAGTAGTAGTAGTAGTAGTAGTAGTAGTAGTAGTAGTAGTAGTAAAAGCAGTAGCAGAAGTAGTAGTAGAAGCAGTAGTAGTAGTAGTAGTAGCAGTAGTAGTAGTAGTAGAACTAGTAGTAGTAGCAGTAGTACTAGTAGTACAAGTAGTAATAGCAGTAGTAGAAGTAGTAGTAGAAGCAGTATTAGTAGTAAAAGTAGTACTATTAGCACTAGTAGAAGAAGTAGTTGCAGAAGAAGTAATGGTATTTTTACAGTTAACTATTATCATCGTTTTCACCACATAAATTAATAATTATGAAATAAATAATTATTATTATCATAACTTTTCACCTTGATTTCCTTGTTATATTAATCTATAATTATAGTTATCATTATCATCATAAACATCTTTAGTGTCTTTCTTCCTTATCATCACCGTCCTTTCATCATCATCAGCACCATCATTATCATCAGCACCATCATCATCACTATTACATTATTATTTTATATTGTTATTACTAGTAGTAGTACTACTAGTAGTAGTAGTAGTAGTAATAGTATTTGTAGTAGTATTTGTAGTAGAAGTAGTAGTAATAGTAGTAGTAGTAGTAGTAGTAGTAGTAGTAGTAGTAGTAATACTAGTAGTAGTAGTATTAAATGTAGTAGTAGTAGTAATAGAAGTAGTAGTAGTAGTAGTAGTAGTAGTAGTAGTAGTAGAAGTAGTAATAACAGTAGTAGATGTAGTAATAGTAGCTGTAGTAGTAATGGTAATAGTATTAATAGTGGTAATAGTAGAAGTAGTTTTAGTGGTAGTAGCAATATTAGTAGTAATAGTAGTAGTAATAGTAACAGTAGAAGTAGTTTTAGTAGTAGTAGTAGTAGTAGTAGTAGTAGTAGTAGTAGTAGTAGTAGTAGAAATAAGAGTTTAAGTGTAGTAGTAGTTGTAGTAGAAGTGGTAGTTATAGAAGAAGTGGTAGTAGTAGTAGCAGTAGTAGCAATAATTCTAGTAGTAGTAGTAGTAGTTATAGTAGTTTAAGTAGTTGTAGTAATAGTGGTTGAAGAAATACAAGTATTAGTAGTAGTAGTAGTAGTAGTAGAAGTACTGGTAGTAGTAGTGGTACTAGTAGTAGTAGTAGTAGTAGTAGTAGTAGTAGTAGTAGTAGTAGTTGCATTAGTAGCAGTAGTTGTAGTAGTATTGTTGCTAGCAGTTGTAGTAGTAGTGGTGGTAGTAGTAGGAGTAGTAGTAGTAGTTGTAGTAGTAATCGTAGTAGTAGGTATTTTATTCATATTTATCATTATCATTAAGAGGTTTTTTTTCATAGTATTGTTTTGATTACAAATTTTCTTTTTCTTCTTCTTTTTCTTCTTCTTCTTATTATTATTATTTTTATTAGTAGTAGTAGTCGTAGTAGTAGTAGTAGTAGTAGTAGTAGTAGTAGTAAATATAGTAGTAGTAGTAATAGAAGTAGTAGTAGTAATAGTAGTAGTAGTAGTAGAAGTAGTAATAACAGTAGTAGATGTAGTAGTAGTAGCAGTAGTAGTAATGGTAATAGTATTAATAGGGGTAATAGAAGAAGTAGTTTTAGTGGTAGTAGCATTATTAGTAGTAATAATAGTAGTAATAGTAACAGTAGAAGTAGTAGTAGTAGTAGTAGTAGTAGTAGTAGTAGTAGTAGTAGTAGTAGTAGAAATAATAGTTTAAGTGTAGTAGTAGTTATAGTAGAAGTAGTAGTTATAGAAGAAGTGGTAGTAGTAGTAGCAGTAGTAACAATAATTCTAGTAGTAGTATTAGTAGTTATAGTAGTTTAAGTAGTTGTAGTAATAGTGGTGGAAGAAATAGCAGTAGTAGTAGTAGTAGTAGTATTAGTAGTAGAAGTACTAGTAGTAGTAGTGGTACTAGTAATAGTAGTAGTAGTAGTAGTAGTAGTAGTAGTAGTAGTAGTAGTAGTAGTAGTAGTAGTAGTAGTAGTAGCAGTATTAGCTGTAGTTGTATTAGTAGTAGTTGCATTAGTAGCAGTAGTTG
>NW_026973681.1:680000-682500 GCF_035594125.1 Scylla paramamosain | reverse complement strand
GCCTCGTGAATCATTGTGCGGGCGTGGCATTATTGACAATGCTGACGGGGACAAGGGTGATGGCAGCGCTGCATTTCATTATTAGCGGTAATGACGTTATAAAGACATGTGGACTGGTTTTGTAATGCCATTGAATTATATACGGCCGTGGTAATATGCATAATTATATGGAGGCGTATCACAAATAGTGCATTAATTTATCGTTCACGGGAGCGTCAGGTGTGTTTTGGATGTGGCTGAGCGAATCTTTGTGTTTTTTATTTATTTTTTTTTCCTTTATTTTTTATACATATTACTCTTTCTTTTGCTGACAAACTGAACAAGAACAACAGCAACAATAACACTTACTGCTGCTGCTACTACTACTACTACTACTACTACTACTACTACTATTGCTGTTACTACTACTACTAGTACTACTACTACTACAAAGAATAATACCTCCACCCCATGTTTATTGATATGTCAATTAGGGGCTCCATTACTTGGAGGTCATTAGCCCCAGCTCCCGCTAATGACTGTGGCATCCAACCATATCTAATACTCTATAATATACACATTAGTTGTTAACTATAAATTAATTCTACCTCTACTCTATCTACTCTTATGCCACTCTCCACCACTGTAGCCTCGCAGTCGAGGCCTCCTAAGTCTGCAGGTATGGGAGTGGAATGCCTTGTCCCCCTGAGACACAGGAGGGCAGATCTGAGGAGGGAGAATGAGAGACGGCACCTCATCCATGCGATGACATGGCTCCTTGGCTGGTGCTTCTTTTCTGCCATTAGGTCGGCTAGTCTTGAGTAGAAGCACTGAGCCTTGGAGCCCATCCCGCCAGATGTGGTGAAGACCAGAGGTGTGAAGCTGCCCTGGTCAACGTGTTGGATTCTCTCCCCATATGCTCGGATCTTCTCCTGCTCATTCTTGCGGTGGGCGGCCTCCAGGGAGAGTTCGTGGTGACAGGCGGCCATCGGGTCAAAGATCCGTATGTCCATGAATGCTTTCTGTCCCCTTGTCCAGAACCCTCGTGCACTGACGTCGACTCGAGCCTCGTTGGTGGTGTTGGCTGTTCTTTAGTGCAGGTGCTCGCCGTCTAGCGGCAGGAGGGTCGGTTCAGTGGAGATATCGTGGCACACCTCCCTGAGCATGCTGGCGGTCAGATCTCTCACCTCATCGTGCCTGATACATACGAATCCCCCCCTTTTGCACGTCATGGTGTGGTTGACGTCATTGGGGGAGCCACACACACAAGTACTGGGGAGTCCTTCCATCGGCCAGCCGTACCT
This sequence comes from Scylla paramamosain, assembly GCF_035594125.1. Lineage (NCBI taxonomy): Eukaryota > Metazoa > Arthropoda > Malacostraca > Decapoda > Portunidae > Scylla > Scylla paramamosain. Next base: position 681,217 of record NW_026973681.1, on the reverse strand, counting down.
CAGAGCAATGGCGTCGACAAATTCTTGTTTGTTGAGGCTGAAGCCCTTCGCTCTGATGGGCAGTGACGTTAGCCAGTTAGAGGCTCCCGTTTCCTGTGCAGTGAGGATTTTTCTCACTGTGGTTGCAGGCATGATGTTTTATCAGGTCTTCGAGACAGTTTCGTTGATGTTGTTGCCTATCTCTAGATATAATTCGTCCTTGCTCAGTGACTGCACTTTGGGCTATTTCACCATGTGCGTCCTGAGCAATGATCTTCTCTGTGAGGGACCTGGTGAGCTTGAGGGAGTTGAGGTTCTCCACAGTCGCCAACTTCTCAGGGGAGGTGATTCCCATCCCGCCCAGTCTTGGTGGAAGTTCGAGCAGCGCCCTTTCCCCATCTCCGATGGTGTGGTATCTCAGTAACGCTGGGAGGAAGGTGTTCCTTATCGAGACCTCAAGTGGTAATAGAAGTAGTAGTAGTAGTAGTAGTAGTAGTAGAAGTAGTAATAACAGTAGTAGATGTAGTAATAGTAGCTGTAGTAGTAATGGTAATAGTATTAATAGTGGTAATAGTAGAAGTAGTTTTAGTGGTAGTAGCGTTATTAGTAGTAATAGTAGTAGTAATAGTAACAGTAGAAGTAGTTTTAGTAGTAGTAGTAGTAGTAGTAGTAGTAGTAGTAGTAGTAGTAGTAGTAGTAGTAGTAGTAGTAGAAATAAGAGTTTAAGTGTAGTAGTAGTTGTAGTAGAAGTGGTAGTTATAGAAGAAGTGGTAGTAGTAGTAGCAGTAGTAGCAATAATTCTAGTAGTAGTAGTAGTAGTTATAGTAGTTTAAGTAGTTATAGTAATAGTGGTTGAAGAAATACAAGTATTAGTAGTAGTAGTAGTAGTAGTAGAAGTACTGGTAGTAGTAGTGGTACTAGTAGTAGTAGTAGTAGTAGTAGTAGTAGTAGTAGTAGTAGTAGTTGCATTAGTAGCAGTAGTTGTAGTAGTATTGTTGCTAGCAGTGGTAGTAGTAGTGGTGGTAGTAGTAGGAGTAGTAGTAGTAGTTGTAGTAGTAATCGTAGTAGTAGGTATTTTATTCATATTTATCATTATCATTAAGAGGTTTTTTTTCATAGTATTGTTTTGATTACAAATTTTCTTTTTCTTCTTCTTTTTCTTCTTCTTCTTATTATTATTATTTTTATTATTAGTAGTAGTCGTAGTAGTAGTAGTAGTAGTAGTAGTAGTAAATATA
>NW_026973681.1:615000-665000 GCF_035594125.1 Scylla paramamosain | reverse complement strand
TGGTGGTGGTGGTAGTGGTCATTTTATAGTAGTAGTTGTGGTAATGGTTGTAGTGGTGGTGGTGGTGGTGATAGTGGTGGTCATTTAATAGTAATGGTATTGGTGGTGGTGATGATTTAATAGTAATAGTATTGGTGGTGGTGGTGGTGGTAATGGTAGTGGTATTGGTGGTGGTGGTGGTGGTGGTAATGGTAGTGGTATTGGTGGTGGTGTTGGTGTCGGTGGTGATCATTTTATAGCAGTAGTGGTGGTAATGGTAGTGGTAGTGGTGGTGGTGGTGGTGACACAAGTGGGCAGCAACAGTGTTTGTCATCACAGAGGGCGTGGCGGGGCTGGCATGAAGACCACCACAACACAGTCTTGTCCATGCTGGTGGAGGGCAACGTGGCAGCAATGGTCAACATCCCCGAGCTTTGTGATGGTCACACGCTGAGCCAGGACGGCCTGACGCCTCTCCACGCCGCGGCGCTGTGCGGGGCTCCCAGTGCTGCTGTGGAGGCTTTGCTGCAACGCGGCGTGAGCCCTCATGTGACCACCCCTGACAACATGACCCCTGCTGACCTGGCACGGCAGCAAGGCCAAGACTCGGTGATTAAGGGACTACAGCAGCACCACTGTGTACAGGTGTGTGTGTGTGTGTGTGTGTGTGTGTGTGTGAATTGAATTTATAACTGAATTGAATTGAATTTATTGAGTAAGGTCAGACTTTCTATAAAGTATGGAGCACAGCTCTCCAGCAAAAGAATACAGACACTGTAGATTATATACAGAACGTGCATAATATTACATAAGAAAAGACAAATACATACAAATGAAATACGCTGTAAGCAATGGCAAAAATTTAATATAAAAAAATGTGTATGCATATATAATGATACATACTGTCACTAATTAAGAAATAAATAAAAAAACTATTGAGGTGTTTTGCACACTGTTTATCTAAACAAGCGTAGCACCATCCTCAAAAACAAAGATAATTTCTTTATCACATTTGAACTTATACTTTGCATGAACAAAACATATTTGAATTGTGTTGGCCTATTTATGTAATTTGCTATATACATATTACCTAACCTAACAATTTCCATATCAGTACATTCAAAAAGAACATGAAATTCTTCTCCTTCTACCTCAGCATTACACATGTTACATACCCTATCTTCTCTACTGACACCTTGATACCTACCAATATTTACAGGAAGTCTATTATTACATCTTCTAAATTTAGTCACTAATAATCTGTCACCCTTTGTTAACTGTTCTAAATACTGTTCTCTGCCAAAATCTGTCTTAAACACCCTATAACTGCTACTTAATGATTTTGTTTCTAAATTATGATGCCAAGTTACAAGCCACTGATCTTTCAATCTCTGTTCCATAGCTTTCTTCACCCATCTTGAATTAGGAGCATCTTGCAACACCACATACCAGACATTCCACAGTCATTACAAATATTCTTTATACAAGTTTACCATGGAGAACTATGAAGCCCTAACCTATCCAGCTGCAATAGACATTGGTACATTAAATAACACAGTTTAGTATTTTTACCTGAAATTAGCTTAGACCAATAACCTATCATTTTTTTTCTTTATATAAATATCAAGTGGAAATACACCCAGTTCACCATACACCATGTCATTACAAGTATTCTCATGAACACCCAAAACCTGCTTTAAAAATTTCATGTACATATACTCTAACTCCCTAGCAATATGGTAACCCAAAATTTCAGCTGCACAAGTCAATATAGGTAACACCGTGGTGGTAAATAATTTGAGTTGTATATCCACTGGCAAGTCAAACTTCCTACACTTACTTATTAATGAGTACATTGCTCTTGTGGCTCTCTTCTTTAGCTTCAGGTCACCTTTGTGAAACCTCCCATTATAATTTAATAACACTCCAAGATACTTATACTCTGTCACAACTTCAATGTTTTCATTTGTAATATTCACATCACTATTGTCAGAATTTTCATCACCCGCTAGCTGCTTAAAATGCTCATAGAATTCATTTAGTGTTATGGGGATCTGATAAGTTCTTTTCTGACTAATTAAAATTTTCCAATATGCTTTAGGGTCATCACTCTTATATTTTCTAAGTTTCTTTATTAAGTTATCCCTCTCCTTATTCTTCACTCTTTTTAGATTTGCTTTATTTTTCCTGCTTTTCTCAATCATGTTGTTAAAATTTACACTACTTCTATGCAAATGAAACCTCTGTCTAGCTTTGTGGTATTCCTTTCTAGATGGCCAGCACTCTTTATCATATCCCACTGAGGTGGCATTATTGGACTTTTTCATGAATGATCTTTTCTTATATGGTGGGAAAGTTGCAAGTGCCACTTCAATCAGTATTTGTTTTAAATCTAGATTAATAGCATCCATGGGTAATTCATCCACTTTTGCAATCAGTTCATTTATCTTAGTTTCATCAATATTACTCACACATAAAAATTGTTTTTCAATATTCCATTTACTTTGCCTTACACCTGATTGTCTTGATTCCTTTGCCTCTCGGTTTACAACAGGCACCGTACTTTGTATCTCACATTTGATCCTTGCATGTAGTCCACAGTGTACATCAGACCACAAAGGTTCATAATCTAATACTTTAAGAACTACAACATATTTCATAATCAATGGTGATCCTAAAAAGTAGTCAATAGTTGTATTGTTTGCCAATGCTGCAGTCCTCCCCTAACCTTCCATTCAATATATAAACTTGATCATTCTTACAAACATCCAACAACTTTTTCTCATATGAATTCCTATCTGGGGTTAAGTCCTGGTTTGCTCTAGTCTCAGTTATTCCAAAATTAGTTAAACTTACAGACACAGGGTCCTCAGCAGCCTCAGAAGGAACATCACACATAGTGAGAGTGTGAGCATTAAAATCACCACAAAGCACATGCAATGCACATAATCATCACATGAGTAAGTAAGCAAAAAATCATCCAGCTCGTCATAGTGCTCTTCACTACCATATCTAGAGTGTGAGGGGGGAATGTAAACACAGCTTATTACCAGTTCCCTACCAAAATTTACACTACTTCTATCAACTTTAACTGAAAGTAAAGAATCATAAGTGTTACTAATATGCCTCCACTTAAAACTAGCATTTTTCTTGATGGCCATGAGCAAACCCCCAGATTTAAACCTGCTTAATTTGCTTCTGTCCTTAAAGACAATGTCAAAGCCGATATTTTCCATATTGTTTTTTACATTAATTACATCAGTATCATCACACTTAGTTTCACATCAACAAATCACACCATAATCTTTAATAAAGTTAACAAAATTCATAGATAAAAACTTTGACTTGATACCGCAGACATTAAGAGACGACACATTAATATAATCCAGGGGAGGAACAAACTGAACAGAGTTAATATTACTTACACTAACACTATTATCATGCCCAAGTATGTGCTGTGCCCCAGCAGGGCCATCCTAGGCCCTTGTTAAGTGATCTAGATTTAACCTTTTCCAATCAGGAGCAGATATAACAACCTTTTCTAAGTCATCAGGACAGTTTATAACTACAGGTCTACCCCCACTGTGCAACTATACAAGAATGCTCCCCTCCCTTGTGGACACATTTTTCACTGTTTCTTGCCCTTTAACCATATTCAACATTTTAACCCTTAAGGAGGTCATGTCATCATTTATATACACTTTTCTTTGCCTACCTTTCAGTTTTTTTTTTTTTTTTCTTATTTTGCATAATTTCATTTCTTTTCTTTCGGTGGCAAAACCTCACAATCACTGGCCTACCTCCTTCCCTGGGCCTCCGCAAATGGTAAACAACAGAAATGTCATCCTGCTCAATTTTCACTCCAATAGTGTCAGCATGTTCTATAACTTTAGCTTCCAGCACCTCCTCACTTTCGTCCTCTTCTTCCTCTCATCCAGAAATACATAAGTTCTCTCTTCGGGAGTACTGCTCCATCTTGTCGTGTTCATACTTGAGCAGGAGGCAATTCCTCAGCATTACTGCGATCTTGTTTTCTAATTTATCACTGAATTCCTTGAAAGCAGTAGATACAGTAGATACACAGCGACCGAAATTATGCTGCCAGGCTGGACAGCATAACAACTGCATCCTTAATCGTCTTACTTACACTTCTGCTTTCCCTTCCATCATTGCTGCTGGTTATATTAGCAAGCTCGTTTTCTACCTTTGTCTTCACTAATTCTTCAGGTTCAGACCCAATGAAGTGTGCCATTCTTGTGTGGAGTTCAGCAATAGAATTTCTTACATGCATAGGTCAGTGAGGGTGGTACAATATATATGTGGCAACACCGCAACACCTTGTTTACCTTCTGTGGCTCACACAACAGTACAGGGAAGACTTGATAGTACCTTCAGTACTGGCAGTAGAAATGTTACTCAGGCCCTGTGGCACGTCACATCAGTGGTCAGGTACTCAGAAGTTCATTTGAAAGCAGTAGTAGCTCCCAGGTTAGAGTCATATCGGAGAAACTCCCTCAAAATATAGAGGTGTGTGTGTGTGTGTGTGTGTGTGTGTGTGTGTGAGCTTATTACATTTATCATTTTTCTAACATTAACCAATATGAATGTGATGCAAAATGTTTTTGTTTACAACATTTTGCATCCTTTACCAAGATGTATTTCTTTCTTCACATTTGTGTTTGTAAATTCATGTTAAACAAATGAAGTATTGCTTAATTTCAAGAGGTGCTTATAGATATTAATGAGGTGGTAAGCCTGCAGGTAATGGTTATGTTATAAGCTTGGTAACCCGTTTTGTTGAGCGAGCTGTGATGCAGTGCAAATATTTCAGCAGTTGGTGTGCACACTTCTCAAAGAGAGGGCAAAAACTTTGAACGTGGCGGACACGTGACCGTCACCAAGGAAACAACACAGTGGCTAGCTGAACACTAACTCACTAATTCAGAACACAAACTGTATTTCATCCTGTACTAGCTGCAAGCCAACAGGAAAGCATCAGACAGCATCTCTAGGCTGCACGAGTGCACGGGGACCGTGCTGGTTGCAAGGAAGCAGGGTGAAGCACCAGACCTCTCATTCCTCGGTATTTTTTCAAGCTGTCTTCTTCGGCGACAATTTGTTCCCCGTGAAGGCAGCTTGTTGAAACATTCAGGAAATGAAACACCTCTATCTTCACCCTGCTCTTTCTCTCCCCCACAATCCCTATCCAGTGCTGCTTTTCACCGGAAAATAACAAACAGATAAATAAAAAGAATTAATAATAATAATAATGATAATAATAATAATAATAATAATAATAATAATAATGATAACTTAAGGGTTTTGGTTCAAATGGCTCTCAAATAGCTCTGGTGTAGCTGAAGGCACCCTTGGTTCACCGAGGGCATCAGCAGGGCCAAGGGGACAATTGTGGTTCCCCTGAATCTCCACAGAGCAAGCAAATTCACTCCTCAGCTTGTCATTGGGCCTACTGTGGACAGTCCTCATGGTCACGTCCGTGGACACCCTGCGGCTGTCAGGTGAACACCGGTAATGCTTTGCGTCGGTGTGGCCAGTGCAAAATGCACGCCTGACTGCCCAGCCGCTCAGTTTAAGCAGCACCTCGCCAGCACGGGCAGTGTTGCAGTCTGGTGGTAGACTGATAAGTGTTCTTGAAAGCACTCACAGGTGTCACAAAATCAGTCTTGTATTTACACTGAGTGCATCAGATCCTACTTGAAGGCAAGCACTCATCAAAAATGTAAACATGCAATTCACAGGGAGACCAGCAAACAAAAGTGCACAACTCACATCATCCCAACACTTGAAAAAATGAGCACGATGTGATTCTTTAAACGATCGGCTGTTTAGTCCTGCTCCTGACGACGAGTCTTGAGCCACGTGCTGACTGGCGGCAGCGTGGAGGGGCTGGGAGGTGAACGCGACGTGTTCCCCGAGCCGAGCTCTGCTAAAGGCCCCAAGAGACTCTCTGAAGGGTTTTAACCTAAGCTAACCTAGCCTACCCTAAGCCACCTATCCTAAGCAGGCATAACCTAACCTAACCAACCCGTGCCTGAGGAGGATGAATTGCTACAGTACGACCAAGCCGCAAACTACAAAACTGTGATGTCCGTTATTGATTGTTTATGTTATGGACGATTTTGAGCACAAAACACAGTGGAATCACTTCACTCTGCAGCCTCTTCTTCTCTCGTCCCCCGGCGACCTTGGGGACTCGTTGGGAAGAGGGGTTTGTGGGCGGGGAACGCGGAAGTGCTCGTTGTTTGTACTTGAATGGAGACGAGAGCTTAAAATAAGGCAATCCTAACCTGACCTTATCTGACCTGACCTGACCTATCCTAACATAACCTGATCTAACCTAACCTAACCACTTTCCACTTCCTGGCCAACCCTTTAGCCATGAACACAAGTGCATGGTTTGCCTGCTTCAGACTCTTGCCACGGTCTCCAAAATCCTTCGTACCAATGATGGAATCGGAGGCCGGGTCAAAATGGAGAGATTCTCTGACGGTCACTGCATCAAATGCATGCCACAGAGTCTCTCCCTTCGACGTGGTGTCTGCTCTTCCTCAGAACTGTGAGTTTGTTTGCTCCAGCCTGCTTGGATGGAAGTTTGCCTTAGCCAAAGGTGAAGATTGGAACTGCTGGGGAGTGAAAAAGTAGAGCTTTTAAACCTACACGCCTTAGGACTATGGTAACGCAAGGCCAGAGCAAACCTCCTCCCTTGTCCCCCATATCTTCTGCCCTTCTTATTTCCTAAGCCATTAATTACCTGTCCTCTGATAAACTCCTGCACTTCAGGGCTTGCATATGGAGAAATGGAGGTTTCAGCTGCTGTGGACTCTTCAGGGTCTGCTACCTCAATCCCTTCGCTTGCTTTCTGAGCTCACTGATGATGTCCTGCGGCAACCTGATTTTTCTACACCCTGAAAACATTTCATAAGTATTTCAGCTGTTTTGTTGATAATTATCATAACTTCAAAAACTCCAATTTGTCTTTCATATACCAGATTCACATTTGTAGCTGCCTCTGCAAAGTGGTGTTTTCACACAAAACAAAACAAAAAGCTATAACAACGGTTCAAAGACAAACGCGAACTGACGCGGAAAACTCGATAAAGTATACAATTATAGCACTCACAACATTGTGAAGCAAATAACAGCAGTCACCAGGCTTGGGGCGAGGCTGTGGTGGTGTCTGGACTGCTCCCCCAAGCTGCTGCTCAGTGATGGGGCACTGTGCGGGCACCTGACGAGGGACGCCACCTGCCGGACAGGCAATGCGTCAGTCACGGTGGCTTTCGAGTGTGTACATTCACACGGTGTACACTTGCCTCGGGAGAGCCCACACTGTCACCTGACTGTTGAGGGCTTTATGAGAGACCACAGTTTTCATCTAGCCTGGCTAGTTGCAGCTGCAAGTAATGGCTCAACACTGCCTCAAACTACCAGGTCTTTTGTCTCTGGCGACAGAAGCTTGCATTCCAACCACTAGCACATATACATGGGTGTGGCAGACACATAAATTGGTGGTGTGTGCACCATCTGCAGGCAAAGTGTCTCATGGAGGCGACACCAGTATCACCATTTGTAGGAACAGGACAAACCATGATTTACTTCATGAAAATAAAACATTGAAATGTAATGACAACACAAATTCAAAAGAAACTCTACTGTTATCAATATAGTAATAAGCAAAAGTTACTCAAACAGACATACTGCATTAAACAATAAATGAAAATATATATCAAGGTATTCTGCATGAATGAGCCTTTGTCACACAAACAGCTACACACACACACACACACACACACACACACACACAGGCCATAACAATGCACACTGACACATCGCCACAGCCACCAGTGAACACTTATGTCGCCACCAAGCGAAACTTTCTGAAAACCGTGACAACATTATTATTATATTATTACATCACATTATATTATGTAGCTTTCATTGCGATACCATCAGCACCATGGCTTCCCTTCTCTCTCCGGCAGAGCTGCAAGCTTCCTGAAGATCTGCATGAGGAGCTGCTCTCAACAGTCAGTCGCCGGGACGACGTGCAGGCGGTGTCCACCCTCATATGTAAGGGCGCGCCCATAGAGCTCCTGGGTGGCCTTTCTGTCCTCAGACTGGCTGTCACCACCGACCGCATTAACACCGTCAGCCTGCTGCTGGCTAGCGGTGCACCGCTGCCTGCCAGCCTGCTGCAGGAGGCTTGGCAGAGCCCCGACGTGACTCACAGGGTGCTGGCCTTCCTCACCACCGTGAGTACCTTCCCTTCCCTGTCTCACAGAACTATCTCACTGTAAAGGTGAGGACGAGCACCGGTACTGGACCCAAGTCTCAGCGGTGGCTCCTTTGCAGAGTGGAAAGTGTTTGAACAACTTGGATGAGTTATAGGTCTGTTGGTTGTAGAGGACGAGCCTTTGTGTTTCAGTGCCGTCAGTTTCAGGTTTTAGTGGTGCACATGACAGACCTGCAGCACACCAAACCTGTCCAACATTACAGGTCATGCAACAGAATCTTGTCATTTCATAAAAGGACACTTCAGTGTAATGTTTAGAACAAGCAATGAAGTAGATCTCATAATACTTGAATCCATGTTAATTCATCATTATAATCCTAAAAGTAATTGTAATAATGCTTGTCAAACCTAATATTTGATTATAATTCATCATTATAATCCTAATAGTAATTGTAATAATGCTTGTCAAACCTAATATTTGATTATAATTCATCATTATAATCCTAAAAGTAATTGTAATAATGCTTGTCAAACCTAATATTTGATTATAATTCATCATTATAATCCTAAAAGTAATTGTAATAATGCTTGTCAAACCTAATATTTGATTATAATTCATCATTATAATCCTAAAAGTAATTGTAATAATGCTCGTCAAACCTAATATTTGGAATAATTTTTTGTATTTTTCCTTTTTTTTGGGGACAAGGTAAGGTTGTATTTGTACATGCACTTTTAGATTTGTGACACTTAATGACACTTCTGCATAGCTGCGCTCTCTCTCTCTCTCTCTCTCTCTCTCTCTCTCTCTCTCTCTCTCTCTCTCTCTCTCTCTCTCTCTCTCTCTCTCTCTCTCTCTCTCTCTCTCTCTCTCTCTCTCTCTCTCTCTCTCTCTCTCTCTCTCTCTCTCTCTCTCTCTCTCTCTCTCCTCTCTCTCTCTCTCTCTCTCTCTCTCTCTCTCTCTCTCTCTCTCTCTCTCTCTCTCTCTCTCTCTCTCTCTCTCTCTCTCTCTCTCTCTCTCTCTCTCTCTCTCTCTCTCTCTCTCTCTCTCTCTCTCTCTCTCTCTCTCTGCGCACGGTGCTTACCTGATGTGGTGACCATCCTTTCCTCACAGGCCTACTGCTGCCGGCTGCGTGCAGAGCAGCGTCGCCTGGAAAAGGTCAGCAGCGCCCTTGTCGAGGGCATCGACAATCTAGTGACAACCATCGAGGGAAATACTCCCTGGCAGGCAGCCTGGCGATGGGGAAAGGAGACTGACCGGCCAGCACTGAGCGACCTCCTAGCAAAGGCAGCGGCTGCCAACTGCCCCGTGACTGCCGCCTTCCTGCATAGGGCAGGAGGGTGGACAGTCTTTAATGGAGCCTCTGGTGGCACTGCCCTCCACGCTGCCCTGGAGGCTGGCCACAAAGGCATGGCCGAGCTGCTGATCAGGGACCTTGGGGGCTGCCCGTACGTGCCGGACACACATGGTCGCCTTGCGGTGCACATGATGCCTCACGAGGAGCAACAGAGGCTGGAGCAGGTGAGGCTGCTTGCCTGTGTACTCTTTTGGATGGCGGCATGAACTCACTTCACCAGCTGATCAAAACTTCAGCACCTGTCGCGCTTATTTCGTCTGCTACGCCTCCTTGGTCACACTCCTGTAATAATCCTGACACACGCATACACTATATGGAATTTGTCACCTAACAAAATATTGCAAAATATTGAAATAACATGACCGTTTCCATCAGAGTGCTGGATTTGGTTACGCTAAGTTTACCTTAATATTTAGCTCACTAAGTTCATTGCTGATTCTTTCGTTGCATAGATTATGATTTAAAAAATCATAATTTCGCACAGAAATAAAGTAACTATCTCATAAATAGTAGGCTAGGATGATTTACATTCAACCCGAAATATTTCTATGTAACAAATGTGTGTACAGCAACGAGGGACAGAGAAAAAGATGACTCATTAAGTGGCTGGCTGGCACAGCAGTTTGGTGAATGTCAGACAGACATTAAAAGGGAGGAATTTAAGTCACAAGAAGTCACCATAATAATGGATATGGCGTGCTGAAGGCACAGCTGATGTATTTTCACACCTTCCTCCTTTTTAGTGGTGGCGTGGTTAATTCTTTGGTCAAGAACTGACTCGCTTTATCTAATGAGGCCGCTCCGGCATACCAGCGTTACCGAATCGGCGCTTTTCGTTTTGTTATGATAGAGTCACCAGGTTGGGGATTACCGAAGCCATGAAAACACCAGCTGTGAAAGTGGCTGGAGGTGTCACCAGGCTGGTAAGGCTTTCATTTGGGACTGTTACCAAGCGACTGTGAAATTGGCCCTTTGGTATTTCTGCCTTGTCTAATGAGTCCCTCAATGCCGCAGCAACGGCTCGCTAAGCTCACCCGTGCACTCCTGCAGTGCTCTAGGATGATGTCATCTGGCCCTGGAGATTTAGTCATTTTATGTTTATCTGTCTGTTTAATGATGCTGTCCTTGCTTATGGCGATATAGACAGATGGGGGAATTGAGTTTTTGTGGCACTGAACAATACTAAGTTTGCTTTGACCCAGTCAGAAAATTCAGAAACGAGAAACCTGCCCCGCATAGATGACGCGTTTGACAACGCTTCAGAAGTGTGTGAAATATTGTACAAGACAACACATTGTTTAACAATAAAGTCACTTATTAGTGTGTGCTGTGCCATATGCTGTCCTCCTCTGCTTTGCTGTGTTCCCATCTGGGCCAGCACATGGCCGTCATTTATCAAAGAATTATCGTGATAAAAATAAATAAATAAATAAATCAGAGGTATGCTTTCCCTGGGAAAATTGTAGTCCGCAGCTAAAGTTGCTTCATTAATGACATTGTTTAATTTCTCATCGATACACAAATCACTTTCATTGTTCTTAATTTATAAAACTCTCACAAAGCACACAGGAAATGAAGTGCCTCGGCTACTGGATGGTGTTCGCCAAAGTGGAAGCATCAACGTGGATTTTATGTAGCCACAGCTTGGAGCATCCTCTTACCAAAACAGCACGCTGTGTTTTGAACCAAACGTTTTCAGTAGTCTACCTTTGCACAACAAACTTCTTATTCATATCATGAATATTATGCAGCTCAATTATGGTATTATATTTTATTAATATTACTTACTATTTGATTCTATTAGTTGACCAATTAAGCTACTTGTATTTTTTAATCTTGCCTAATAAACAACTCCAATCAGGCAGACAAATGCTAATATACGTATGTAATCCTCGATTTCTATCATCATTTCTAACATATCTATGTGTACGCAGCAATAAAGGGTTATTTACTTGTTCATATATTCACCGCTCTCTTTCTCTTTGCACACAGAAGCTCTTTATGATGGAGCGTGAAAAACTGAAGGATATGGAGCTTCGCTTGAAGGCAGATCACGAGAAGACCGCAGCACGGACAGCGCTGTGTATACAGGAGGATCTCTTTGAGAGCCACAAGAAGGGCGAGGGTAAGAAGGTCTCCTTACCTGATGGCCACGCTGCCCTGCTGCTGGCCTCGCGCAAAGGTCTCCTGCAGCTGACTCATCTTATGCTGCAAGAGGGTCACTTCCCCGTGGACGAGGTGCTGGACCACACCTGCGGCACCACCGCCCTCCACCAGGCGGCCTCGCACGGCCAGGACGGCTGCGTGGCGCTGCTGCTGAGCGCTGGCGCCAACCCACAGCAGCGTGACACGTATGGCCAGACACCACCTCACCTGGCCGCCATGTTTGGCCATAAAAGTACTTTCGAACTCCTGGCACACCAAGTGACGCAGGACCCTCCTTGCCGCGCGGGCACCACGGGCACACAGGTGAGAGAAAATTTTAAAGTGTTTCACAATATGTATTATAAATATAAGCGTAATCTATTAGACCCAATCAACCGACGTGACCCGGAAAGCGTCATAAGAAATCTTGTGAGATCCATAGGCCTGCAAGAGCTGCAGAAGGAGGCTCAGCGGGTGGCTGTGGATCTATCAAAGGGCGAGGCCCTTGAGGTAAAGGAGGCGGTGATGGCAGAAATAAGCATCATCATGAATAAGGTGTCAGCCGCTAATGCCATGTACCGCGGCGACCTGAGGCTGGCGGGCAGTTCTCAGGACGGGTCTAAGCTTTACGCCCCTGACGAATATGATATAAACCTCGTGATTCACAAGGATGACGTAGGAATAACTGTTAGCGAGAGAGGGAAGGAGGAAGCCCCGCTGAAGGGCAGGTTACAGATTTGTGTGAAGACTGACAATCCCCACCTTGAGGGTAATAGATTTATGGCCAGTTTGTACGAGGAGGTGCACCGGTGCCTCGCTGGCCACACCCTGCAGGACAAAAGACTGAGCCTGGTGCCGCCGGGCCTGACCAGCACGCAAGTGGGCGTGGGACTCTCTCTGGCCTGGCAGGGGCGAGAGTATCCACTGTTGCTGGTCGGCGTGGACCTGGTGCCAGTGCTTGAGGTGCCATGGCTGGAGCAAGTTTGCAGACCGCTCCTCACTCCTGAGGACACCACCACCATGCAGCTCAGTAATGCTGCTGATGGAACATGGCGCTGCAGCTTTGCCTTGACAGAGGCTGAGGTGCTGGGGACGTTGACGCCCGCAGAGCGCCAGGTGCAGCTGATGGGAAAAGTACTTCTTTCCCGCCTCAAGCCCGAGCGCTGGATGCCTCGGCACAAAAAGAGCTTTTTCAAATGGTTCGCCATACGGGAGTGGAACATCGCGGTGCCAAGCGGGTTCTGTTTCAAGAACGCCCTCCTGCGGTGGCTGGAGCACAGGCGGTCGAGGGAGGTAGAGCTTGGGGCTGGCCAGGAGCATGACCACACCAAGGAGTTGGGGGCTGGACAGGAGGGAGACCACACCAAGGAGTTGGGGGCTGGACAGGAGCAGGACCACACCAAGGAGTTGGGGGCTGGACAGGAGGGGGACCACACCAAGGAGTTGGGGGCTGGACAGGAGCAGGACCACACCAAGGAGTTGGGGGCTGGACAGGAGATGGACCACACCAAGGAGTTGGGGGCTGGACAGGAGGGGAACCATACAAAGGAGTTGGAGGGTGAACGGAAGGGGGACCATACAAAGGAGTTGGAGGGTGAACGAAATGGGGAGCACGCCAAGTGGTTGGAGCCGGGGCGGGAGGGGGACCCCGCCAGATGGGTGGTGGAGGTGTTCAGATTGATGTGTGCGAACCCAGAAGAGACACGAGAGAACCTGACAACTCAAAACAGCTCCGCCTACTTTGGAGGAGACTGTGAGGGGCGGAAGCCTGGGGACGGGGCGCCCATCATCGTGCAGTGCCTGGAGGAGGACCCTCTGCCAAGACAACCAGGCGGCGGCGACGAAAGTATTAGATGCAGAAGATGCAGACCATTGTAATCATTTCCTGTGAGCTGCACCACGCACACACACACACACACACACACACACACACACACACACACACACACACACAGGAACGCCAGTGCTTGGTGCTCGATTTTCAGATTCAGTAGTTTATATAGCGAATTAGTTGTGGAGTCGATATAAAGAAAAATATATATTTTCATGTCGCGAGGCTAGTGAGAGAAGATACTCTGTTAATAGGGTCTCTCATCTGTGTGCACTTGTTGGCCCCTGTAATACCGCAGGTTGAGTAATGTGATGGTGCAAGCTGAGGTAATGCCACCTTTGGCCAGTAAGTACAGCAGGGCAAGATAATAGTCAACTTGCATGTTGTATGGTGAAACAGGCTCTACATGGATTCATGGATGATAGGCCTAGAAGTGTTTGATATTCATTTGCAAACGGCAGTGCCATTAGGACATGAAATATTTAGTACAGGTTTATTAAGACAATGTCTGGTCTGGGTGTAAATAAAGCACTTCGGCTTGACAAGATGATGACAAATAAGTTATCAAATCAAGATGGAATGTCACATTTGTAGCACCAAGTACCAAATGCAGATGGTAATTGGTTAAAACAAACTGTTAAGGTAAGGACTTGTGCTATTGATAGGCAGAGATTGTCTGAACAAACTTATAACAGGCCAGCATGTCTTAATTATAGGATGGTGACAATGCAAGGAAAATTACACAAGTATTTATCTGTTCTCCTTAAACAACACTCACGTGCCGTAAGTGTGTTCAAGTGTGCAAATCATCAGCTGCCATTGTAAGTGGTAGTGAAGGAATGCAAGTGTACAAAAGTGAATCTGTTCTTTAGGTGATCTTAATGGTGCAGATGAAACTCACTCTTCATTCAAATTGTTTTTTTTTTTTTTAACAAATAGCTGAAAAAAATCTGTCAAGAAATATTGGTTCACTAATGTAAATGCAACAAAAATAGGGGAATTCCTTGGAGCGAGAAACGTGACTGTCTTATTAAGTAGTGTTAAGTTCATCCAAGATATAACTTGTTATTTTTAAAAAAAACTTATAAGAAGTAATTGTTAGCAGATAAGTGACGTCTGTATTTGGTGTGTACAGTATAACAATTTGTACTCTCATACCCCGCCTGAGGTCGCTTTCAAACCTTTCAAGCACACTTCTCATATTTGCAAACTTATACATGTAAATTAACCATTGCCTTGTATTTTTTTCATGAACACAAAACTATTCCTCTCTGTATTATGGAAAGTGATGTGTCAGTAAATCAAACACAAAAACTCATGTCTTTATTTCAAGCCTTATGAATCATTTTGTTACTTATATAATAATATATATATATATATATATATATATATATATATATATATATATATATATATATATATATATATATATATATATATATATATAGAGAGAGAGAGAGAGAGAGAGAGAGAGAGAGAGAGAGAGAGAGAGAGAGAGAGAGAGAGAGAGAGAGAGAGAGAGAGAGAGAGAGAGAGAGAGAGAGAGAGAGAGAGAGAGAGAGAGAGAGAGAGAGAGAGAGAGAGAGAGAGAGAGAGAGAGAGAGGGCAATCTCACAGTACAGTGTCATGTTGAATCCAGTGTGTACCAATGAGTTCTCCGTCATTAAATGAGGCACCCTCGTCCCCGTGTGTTTTATTGGCACACATATCAACATATCAACGACTTGCCACAGCCTCCAAGCTGCCAGAATCACCACTTCACTCTGGTTCTCCACGCTGCCAACACTCCAAGCAGCTTCATGGACTGGGCAAGTTACAAGCATCATCACTCCGTCAACTCCACAACAACACAGGTGACTACTAGTAGTCAGCACAGAACCACTGGTGGGTGGGTCGCCATCACTGGTCACACACACTGCCACCAAAACACTCTTACAATAAGTGGTGGCAAACATCTTTCATACAAGTGGTCACACAAACACAACCGCTGCAGTAATATTATCATTGTCTTATTCCTGTTATGGTCATTATAAGTATTACCATTAATACTATTACCATTATTGATTTTATTATTATTATCAATATTATTATTATTATTATTATTATTATTATTATCATTATTACATTTATTATTATTACCATTGCATCATCATCATCATCATCATCATTGTTGTCATAGGTTGCGGAAAACAGGTGGGAGAAGAAGGCTGCAGACAGGTTAGGCTTCCAAAGCAAAGCGAAACAAAACAACAATGAGGCAGCAAAATAATAAAAAGAAATAGTAATAATGAAAGAATAAAAGAAAAAGAACCTGAAGTATAGCGAGGAAGTGGAACAAGTCAGGAGGGAAGAGAAGTGGAGGGTCGAGGCACAGCTGACGAGGTGGAGGCAGGCGTCACGGCGCTCCTGAGGCACAGCAAAGGAAAGTGTACATAGAGGCAGTGGAACGGGAGGGGGGGAGGGGCAGGGAAAGGCTGGGAGGGTACCATGCTATGTTAATGTATGCTGGTAAACGAGAGTACTGTAACTGTTGTTGTTGTTGTTGTTGTTGTTGTTGTTGTTGTTGTTGCTGTTGTTGGTGTGAGGGTCATTATTATTGTCATTATTACCAGTGTTATTATTGTGGTTGTTGTGGTTGTGGTGGTAGGTCTTAATGAAGTGCATTGTAATGTTCCAGCCTCCCCATTACCTGCTCATGAACAACCATCTCCATTGTCTTTTCTTTCATCCAAGTATTTCCTGACAAATGCAATATTTCCGAGATGGCACCTCCTGCTGCCCTCAACACCTGCTTTATCTCATCTTTCAGTGATAAATTGCACTCTGTTATCACACCGAAAGGCGGGTTCACACTTGCCAATTCGCTGCTGAATTGCCAGCCGCCGCAAGCCACGATAGTCCGCCTGTGGAAATTTTGGTGCCTGGCGGCTGAATTGCCAGCCGCGCCAACAACACCGACAGGTTGGGCTTGTCCAGCCGCGCGCTGCTCTGTTTACCTCAGGTCCTCGGGGGAGTTGTGCATGGTGTGGCGTCCTGAGGCACAAAAGTTGATGTTGGAGCTAATGACGAACCAACAACGTCATCACTGGGACCCAAGACTCTCTCTCTCTCTCTCTCTCTCTCTCTCTCTCTCTCTCTAAAAGAGTAGTATCGCTGCAGAAGGGGCCAAGTTGTCAGTAGTTACCGATCGGTGTTCCTTAGCTGTTGTTAGATAACGCAGCGTCAGTGTGAGGCGTTCACCAGGAGTCACTGCATCCCTCACGTGGGCATCCTCCTTCTTGATAGGCAAGTCACAAGCCGCAGGAGACCACGGTACTGCTCCTTGTTGAGGCCTATCCACTGCCTCATGGTGGCTGGGTCTTGCACGCTCGGCTCAGGCAAAAGAGCGTGGCAGACGCGCCTTCCTTCTCTTCTATTCAGCCAGGGACGTGTGTACAGGCGCCTCCTGTTCCGTTATATCTTCCACTACGCCAAAAGAAATACAATTATCACCGACATTGTTGCTGGAGGAAGAGATCTTGCTGAGTTGGCAAGTTTTTGCCTGCCTTCTCTACTGCCGTGGCTGGCAGTAAACTTTCGGCTGAACACATCCAGCCTCTTGAGGTCGTCATTCTTTACAACAATCAAATATTCGCTTTTACCTTCATTCGCCTTCACCTGATTAGAATTTGTTCCTTTTGCACACACCTTCCTTACTTCTGCTCAGCTTGGTCTCTGTATTTCTCACGTCAATCATCGACCAAGAAAACTGAGAGTATCATGTCCTGGTTCAATACTTTCTTCCTTCTCTCACCACGTTAACCAGTATTCTCAGTCATTCACCACTGTTCTGTCCACCTCCACAATGCAACACTTAACCAGTATTCTCAGTCATTCACTCCTGTTCTGTCCACCTCCACAATGCAACACTTAACCAGTATTCTCAGTCATTCACTCCTGTTCTGTCCACCTCCCCAATGCAACACTTAACCAGTATTCTCAGTCATTCACTCCTGTTCTGTTCACCTCCCCAATGCAACACTTAACCAGTATTCTCAGTCATTCACCACTGTTCTGTCCACCTCCCCAATGCAAGAGTTAACCAGTATTCTCAGTCATTCACCACTGTTCTGTCCACCTCCCCAATGCAAGAGTTAACCAGTATTCTCAGTCATTCACCACTATTCTGTCCACCTCCCCAATGCAAGAGTTAACCAATATTCTTAGTCATTCCTCCCTTTCTCTGGTAAACTCTGGAACTCCCAGCCTGCTTCTGTATTTCCTCCTTCCTGTGACTTGAACTCTTTCAGGAGGGAGGCTTCAACACACTTATCCTTCAATTTTTGACTACCGCTTCTGACTCTATTCGGGGACCGGCACTTCAGTGGGCATTTTTTGTTGATTTATTGCTTTTATTTAATAATGTTGCCCTTGGCCGGTGCACAGATCAAGGAAGCTCCACCCGTGGCCTGTCACCTCCAGCCTTGCTCCACGAGGCGCCGCGCCACCCGCCGCCTACCTCACCAACTCTTGACAGCTGCTGCCAGTGCTGATGAAGCGTTGCCTCACCAGCACGGAAAACAGTGAACAGGTTACTTTTCCAAGGTGTGTCATTAATGAAGTCCATGCATCAGTGTATGTAGGTGGAAAGCTGACAGGTGACAGCATGGCCCACTAACAGACACAGACTGTGGAGTTTCACCTA
The DNA here is from genome assembly GCF_035594125.1 of Scylla paramamosain. Lineage (NCBI taxonomy): Eukaryota > Metazoa > Arthropoda > Malacostraca > Decapoda > Portunidae > Scylla > Scylla paramamosain. The sequence continues at coordinate 646,749 of NW_026973681.1, read as the reverse complement.
CTCTCAAAAGGCTGTGTTACCTGAAGCTACAGGTTTTCAAGGGAGCTTTTACGACTTGAGTGACAGGTTAACAACATTTCTACATTGTCGACAGGAGAAACGCCCTTGAGAACCCGCCGAGTCACCTCTCTGGCCTTTAAAAACAGTGGTGTTGAGAGGACAGTGTTCAACAAAGAGGTAGCACCACACGTGTAGCGGGCTTGGTGATTCAGTTCACTCAGCACTTCCTCACACGCCTCCACACACCGGATACACAGCCGAGCCTTACACTACAAGCCAATGTACCTGCACGCCGGAATAACACAACGAAATTATATGCACGAATGCTTTGCACACCTCCACAGAACAGCTAGCATGCATATTCTGTTGACAATGGTTCACCTTTGTTACATCTGCCGTCACATTCACCACAGCCTTTTTGCTTGTCTTTGTACAACAATCGCGGTTTTTTTACCTATTGATGATTCATTTACTTATTTCCTTCTCTCACAAGTACATTAGCAGTAATTAAGGCCGTGATGGAACTCTGCAGCTCATCATTGCTCTGTCCAACTTGACTCTTCCCTTTCACTTCGTTCTTTCAAGATAGAAGCTTAAAGTCGTGCCCTAAACCAGATACTGCAACCACATACTGCAACCACATACTGCAACCACATACTCCAACCACATACTGCAAACACATACTGCAACCACATGCTGCAAACACATACTGCAAACACATGCTGCAAACACATACTGCAAATGCGTACTGCAAATGCGTACTACAAAGGCATTAATGAAATCCCAGTCTAGAACTTTTGTATTCACTGATCAGTACTAGCAAACGCTGAAATGTTCTTAGCGATTATATATAGGAATGCTGTTAATTTTATCATAATTCAGAAATAAAAGACGTGGTTCTCAAGTAGGCGAAGCATAATTTATTTTCATGCCGTAATTTCAAAGACAGACTTCTCGCTAGGAAACAAGGAAGAATGCTTTAACCCGGCGGTCTCTTTAACATTTCATTTATTCTCTGCCTAGAAGTTTATACATAACATGTACATAAGAAGTAAGTAGCAGAAGTAAATGGTCACCGACGCATAGGAAATTAGTAACAAAATGGTGTTACTGGAGACAGAAGCGTAGACATGAGTTACTATATATTACAAGAAAGAGAACTAGACGATTAAGACCAAAAAAAACATCACAGTACTTGTAAAAAATACACTGAATTTAATAATGCACAGTAAAATAGTAACAGGACAGTGATAGTGAAGATAGAAGAAAAGTGTTTGCCCTAGCGGTCTCTTGGCGTTGTTTACAAGAACCGTGATGGCGGACAGAAGGGTTCGGTGACCAGTGACACTCTTTCAATTTCCTCCACTCCCAGAACTCAGGTGAGGCAGGGACCGCCGCCCACCCTTGCGCCCCTCCCTCCTCTACCTCCACCCGCGCACACACGCACGCACACACCTGAAATAAGAGAGAAAAGCAGGTGTTTGTTAACCTCCCTCTGTGTGTTTGTGTGTGTGTTTGTCGTGTCAGTGTTCATTGCCTTTATTTCCTTCCTTATTCTGTGTCTGTATGTTTGTCTTCCTTCACTTCATTTACACTCAGCCTTCCTCTTCATCCTCCTCCTCCTCTTCTTCCTCCTCCTCTTCTTCTTGTTCTTGTTCCACGTTACAAAATTCATTAAACAGGGAACCAACACAACTGCAAAGCTAACAGCCTTTGAATCATTATCCGTGCAAGAAATGGCAGACAAAGCAAGATGTAGGGACACATTGTGCACAAGAGTGTCACATAAGTCCGCGCCACCACCACCGCTACTCTCAGACGAAGTGACGCGGGTGTTACGGCTCCTGTGACGCGTCCACTGACAGAGTAACAAGATTGACACATTTTAAACATTAGAAGCGCTCTTAGTGACCCAAGGCTGTGGAGGCTGTGTCACTGGGAGAGGCACAGCAAGCCAAACCAACCTTACCTTAACTCTCTCTCTCTCTCTCTCTCTCTCTCTCTCTCTCTCTCTCTCTCTCTCTCTCTCTCTCTCTCTCTCTCTCTCTCTCTCTCTCTCTCTCTCTCTCTCTCTCTCTCATACATGCATAAACACAACAGCTATAATGAGAGAGAGAGACAGAGAGAGAGAGAGAGAGAGACTGGTATCCTCGCCTGACCTGGTAACACTGCAAGAAAAATACACATCTGGCAATGCAGACCTGCCAGACGCCAGCCAGCCGGGGACCCCACGTCGACACTAGTGCTCTAACCTGACCTAAGTTAACTAAGTCCTAACTAGACTGCATAGACTCAGCTTGCTGTTACACTTGCTGTTGTGCTGTTGTGTGTGAACGGTGACAGATTAACAACATTTCTGCATTATTGACAGGAGAAACACTCTTTTAAAAGGCTGTAGTTGAAGTGACGCAGGTTTTCAAGGGTGTTTTTACAGTTGCAGTGACACATTAACAATATTTCTGCATTACTGACAAGAGAAATGCTTTTAAAAGGCTGTAGTTGAAGTGACGCAGGTTTTCAAGGGTGTTTTTACAGTTGCAGTGACAGATTAACAATATTTCTGCATTACTGACAGGAGAAACACTCTTTTACAAGGCTGTAGTTGAAGTGACGCGGGTTTTCAAGGGTGTTTTTACAGTTGCAGTGACATATTAACAATATTTCTGCATTACTGACAGGAGAAACACTCTTTTAAAAGGCTGTAGTTGAAGTGACGCAGGTTTTCAAGGGTGTTTTTACAGTTGCAGTGACATATTAACAATATTTCTGCATTACTGACAGGAGAAACACTCTTTTAAAAGGTTGTAGTTGAAGTGACGCAGGTTTTCAAGGGTGTTTTTACAGTTGCAGTGACAGATTAACAACATTTCTGCATTACTGACAGGAGAAACGCTTTTAAAAGTCTGTAGTTGAAGTGACAAGGGTTTTCAAGGGTGTTTTTACAGTTGCAGTGACAGATTAACAACATTTCTGCATTACTGACAGGAGAAACACTCTTTTAAAAGGCTGTAGTTGAAGTGACAAGGGTTTTCAAGGGTGTTTTTACAGTTGCAGTGACAGATTAACAACATATCTGCATTACTGACAGGAGAAACACTCTTTTAAAAGGCTGTAGTTGAAGTGACGCAGGTTTTCAAGGGTGTTTTTACAGTTACAGTGACAGATTAACAACATTTCTGCATTACTGACAGGAGAAACACTTTTAAAAGGCTGTAGTTGAAGTGACGCGGGTTTTCAAGGGTGTTTTTACAGTTGCAGTGACAGATTAACAACATTTCTGCATTACTGACAGGAGAAACACTCTTTTAAAAGGCTGTAGTTGAAGTGACAAGGGTTTTCAAGGGTGTTTTTACAGTTGCAGTGACAGATTAACAACATTTCTGCATTACTGACAGGAGAAACACTCTTTTAAAAGGCTGTAGTTGAAGTGACAAGGGTTTTCAAGGGTGTTTTTACAGTTGCAGTGACAGATTAACAACATTTCTGCATTACTGACAGGAGAAACGCTTTTAAAAGTCTGTAGTTGAAGTGACAAGGGTTTTCAAGGGTGTTTTTACAGTTGCAGTGACAGATTAACAACATTTCTGCATTACTGACAGGAGAAACACTCTTGAGAACCAGGTTAACCTTCCCTTTGGCCTGGCATAACAGTTGTGGTGAGAGAGCACAGGGTCCCTTTTGAATGACTGAGAATACTGGTTAACTGGTAGAAGATAGCTAGAGATGCAACACTGCGGTGGTGACAGTGAGAGAGAGAGAGAAAGAGAGAAACTTAGTAATATGATGAATCCTTGCTGTTACTATCATTACTACTACTACTACTACTACTACTACTACTACTATGTAAAGTGTTAATGTTAATAATCTTTTGTGTCTTACAGATATTCAACAAGAAAGGGAAAAGAAGAGAGAGAGAGAGAGAGAGCAAGAGGCACACAGACAGACAGGCAGTGAGAGAGAGAGCGAGAGACAGACAGACAGAGAGAGAGAGAGAGAGCAAAATGGAGGGTGATCTGTGCCCCCTTTCTCTGTCACAGCCAGCAGCCACAGACCTGCCTGATATTGCTCAGTTTTTATCTATTTATATGTCTGAGGAAGAGACATTAGCTCTGCAGGTTTGTATACTACTACTACTACTACTATCACTACTGCCTCTTGACTGACACATTCAAGGAGGGGTCTGGTGGAGGTCTTCAAGTGGCACAGGGGACATGACAAGAGTGACTAAGAGGGGGTCTGGTGGGGGTCTTCAAGTGGCACAGGGGACATGACAAGGGTGACTAGGAGGGGGTCTGGTGGGGGTCTTCAAGTGGCACAGGGGACATGACAAGGGTGACTAAGAGGGGGTCTGGTGGGGGTCTTCAAGTGGCACAGGGGACATGACAAGGGTGACTAGGAGGGGTCTGGTCACTCAGCAAGGAGTTAGGACTGAAAAGCAAGGCCTCCACTGTGCGTGACTTTGTGATGCAGAATAATAGTGTACAGCAATTAATGTATTTGTTGTGCCTCTAAAATATGTCACACAGATTATGTCACTTCATCCCACTCAGTATTTCAACAAGCTTGACATGACGTAACATAACCTAACCTAACCTTACCTAGCATAACATAACCTAACCTAACCTAACTTAACCTAACCTTACCTAACATAACATAACATAACCTAAGCTAACTTAACCTAACCTAATCTAACCTAACCTAAGCTAACCTAACCTAACTTAACTTAACCTAACCTAACTTAACCTAACCTAACTTAACCTAACCTAACTTAACCTAACCTAACCTAACCTAACCTAACTTAACCTAACCTTACCTAACATAACATAACCTAACCTAACCTAACTTAACCTAACCTAACTTAACCTAACCTAACTTAACCTAACCTAACCTAACCTAACTTAAGCTAACCTAACCTAACCTAACCTAACCTAACCTAACTTAAGCTAACCTAACCTAACCTAACCTAACTTAAGCTAACCTAACCTAACCTAACCTAACCTAACCTAACCTAACTTAACCTAACTTAACCTAACCTAACGTAAGCTAACCTAACCTAACCTAACCTAACGTAAGCTAACCTAACCTAACCTAACCTAACCTAACCTAACGTAAGCTAACCTAACCTAACCTAACCTAACCTAACGTAAGCTAACCTAAGCTGTTTTTTTCACACAGGAGGGACGAGTGAGTAGTGTGATGAGCCACAGTGTATTCACAGCCACAGAGCAGCCCACACAGCACACAGAATTGACACCACAGCCAGCACTACCACCACCGCCACCGCCGCCACCACAACAGCAGCAGCAGCAACAACAACAACAACAACAACAACAACAACGGGATCATGATTTCAGTGTCATGTCTCTGGTCTCTCACAGCCCCAATGCAGGTAAACAGTAGTAGTAGTAGTAGTAGTAGTAGTAGTAGTAGTAGTAGTAGTGGTAGTAGTAGTAGTGGTGGTGGTGGTGGTGGTGGTGGTAGTAGTAGTAGTAGTAGTAGTAGTAGTAGTAGTAGTAGTGGTGGTGGTGGTGGTGGTGATGGTAGTAGTAGTAGTAGTAGTAGTAGTAGTAGTAGTAGTAGTAGTACATGAGAACATAAGAAATAAGGGAAGGTGCAAGAAGGGAGCAGGCTTACACGTGGCAGTCCCTCTATGAAACACACCTCCCTATTTCCATCTGTTATCCCCATCCATAAACTTGTCTAATCTTCTCTTAAAGCTCTCTAGTGTCCTACCACTAACTACATGATTACTGAGTCCGTTCCACTCATCTACCACTCTATTTGAGAAACAGTTTTTTCCTATCCTTCCTAAACCTAAATTTTTCAAGCTTGAACCTGTTATCTCTTGTCCTACCCTGGTTGCTGATCCTAAGAATTTTGCTTACATCTCCCTTGTTATAACCCTTATACCACTTAAAGACTTCTATCAGGTCCCCTCTTAACCTACGTCTCTCAAAAGAATATAAATTTAACAGCTTCAACCTCGCCTCGTAAGGAACACTCCTCATCCCCTGTATCCTTTTAGTCATTCTCCTCTGTACTGATTCTAATAGACCTATATCTTTCCTGTAATGTGGGGACCAGAACTGCACCGCGTAGTGTAGATGAGGTCTGACCAGCGCCAAGTATAACTTTAATATTACTTCCGGCCTTCTACTTTTAACACTCCTAAAAATGAATCCTAGTACCCTATTTGCCCTGTTTCTGGCTTCTATGCATTGTTTCCCTAGACGGAGTTAGGTTAGGTTAGGTTAGGTTAGGATAGGTTAGGTTAGGTTAGGTTAGGTTAAGTTAGGTTAGGTTAGGTTAGGTTAGGTTAAGTTAGGTTAGGTTAGGTTAGGTTATGTTATGTTAGGTAAGGTTAGGTTAAGTTAGGTTAGGTTAGGTTAGGTTAGGTTAAGTTAGGTTAGGTTAGGTTATGTTATGTTAGGTAAGGTTAGGTTAAGTTAGGTTAGGTTATGTTATGCTAGGTAAGGTTAGGTTAGGTTAGGTTAGGTTAGGTTAAGTTAGGTTAGGTTAGGTTATGTTATGTTAGGTAAGGTTAGGTTAAGTTAGGTTAGGTTATGTTATGCTAGGTAAGGTTAGGTTAGGTTATGTTACGTCATGTCAAGCTTGTTGAAATACACTGACTGGGATGAAAGTGACATAATCTGTGTGACATAACCTAACCTAACCTAACCTAACCTAATACACTATTTGCCTTGTTTCTGGCTTCTATGCATTGTTTCCCTAGACGGAGTTCAGAGCTAACTACAACCTGGCATATCCTGCATGTTTTCCTGGGTGAAGACAGTTAAAAAATAATCATTCAGAAGTTTACTTATCTCCTCCCCAGAAGTAACCAGCTCCCCATCTGCTGCCTTTAATGGACCTACAGAGTCCTTATTCTTCGTCCTGTATACCCGATAAAATCCCTTGGGGTCTGTCTTCGCCTGGCTGGCTACCTTTAATTCATAATTGCCCTTTGCTTTCCTCGTTAACCTCCTCACTGTTCTAACTAATTCATTGTATTGTGACTTTAACATTTCTTCACCTGCCCTCAATCTCATACTTCTCTTACACCCTATACGCTAAAATCCCTCTCATCCGGCATTCCAGTATCCGGCAGCCTCAAGCATCCGGCACAATTTTCCCCGAGCCTTAAAATCAATAAAAAATCAATGCGTACTCATAAAATCGATAAAAATTCCCACGCGAGGCATACTTTGTCCCCTCGCCACCAGAGCACACTGCTTGGCGCCACCCGCGGCCCACTGCACCGCGTTCACCCAGTGACTCGGCCCCGCGTGTGCACTGTTTATCGCCTGACGCCTTCACCGTGCCTAAAGTTGTAGAAGAGAGGAAGCGTGTTGTGCTTACACTGAAGCAGCCAATCAGATCAGCTGGTCTTTGTTGTGGTAAGATGTGTGAGTGTAGGCTGGTGATCGTGGACATAATTTCACTTCTATTCAAGTATCCGGCATGTCGGCGGTCCCGTTGATGCCGGATAAGAGGGATTTTACCGCATAATGCTTTAACCTAGCAGTCGTCCATTTAGGGTCTTTTTTGTGTGATCTTATTGTCCTATACGGGATATTTCCTGACTGGCCCGTGTGAAATTTATCTACGAAATATTTATACAATTCATCTACATTTACCTCACCCAATCCCCTGATCTTGACCTCTACCGTCCTCTCCACTCCCTCGTCTACTCGCCTCGACCTCACCTCTCTCATTTCAGCATGACCTGACATTCCAACACATTCACACCTGTCTCCCCCTTCCTCACTCCTCCGCCCCTTATGGACACATCTTGCCTCCTGTTGTCCTGCACCCTCGCGCCTCACCTCGCGTCTCACCCTGCCTTATCTCTCTGAACTCCGTCCCTGACCTGACCTGACCCTGCATCCCTTGCCAGTCCAGTCCTTGGAGGTACCTTTTTAATCCCTCAAAGTGTGTTTTCCTAAAGTCAGGTATTTTACTAGTCTTTTTGCTTCTAACAGTTTATTATTCCCATTCTAAATTGTACCTAATTTCCCTATGGTCGTTGTTACCTCCAACTGCTGCCCTCCGACCTCTACCTGCGTGACTCTAGTAGTAGTGGTGGTGGTGATGGTGGTGGTAGTAGCAGTAGTAGTAGTAGTAGTGGTGGTGGTGAGAGAGAGAGAGAGAGAGAGAGAGAGAGAGAGAGAGAGAGAGAGAGATTGGTTTTCAGAGTGGTGGGTAAGTGTATTGGGCTAGAATGCATCTGAAATGGGCTGGATTGGGCTAGAATGGGCTGGATTGGGCCGGAATGGGCTAGAATGGGCTGTATTGGGCTAGAATGGACTGTATTGGGCTGGAATGGGCTAGAATGAGCTGGATTGGGCTAGAATGGATCTGAAATGAGCTGGATTGGGCTAGAATGGGTCTGAAATGGGCTGGATTGGGCTGGAATGGGCTGTATTGGGCTACAATGGACTGTATTGGGCTGGAATGGGCTAGAATGACCTGGATTGAGCTAGAATGGGCTGTATTGTGCTAGAATGGACTGTATTGGGTTGGAATGGGCTAGAATGACCTGGATTGGGCTAGAATGGGCTCGATTGGGCTAAAATGGGCGGGAATGGTCTGGAATGAGTTGGGGTGAGGTAGATTGGGCTGGAATAGGCTAGGATGGGCTGGATTGGGCTGGAATGAGTTGGAGTGAGCTGGATTGGGCTGGAATAGGCTGGGATGGGCTGGATTGGGCTGGAATAGGCTGGATTGGGCTGGAATTAGTTGGAGTGAGCTGGATTGGGCTGGATTGGGCTGGAATAGGCTGGTTTGGGCTGGATTGGGCTACAATGAGGTAAATAATGGGACTGTTTGTCAAGATTGAAAAAAAACATGATTTTTCTTAAAATATAAAAAAAATAATTTATTTGATTTAATTTTTTTTTGTATTAAAGTTATTGTTGCTTTATTTTATTTATTTTTATTTATTTATTTTGTTTTATTTATTTATTTTGTTTTTTGTTTAGTAAGCTTGTGTGAGTGATGAGGCCATGCTGTTGTTGTTGTTATTGTTGTTGTTGTTGTTGTTGTTGTTGTTGTTGTTGTTGTTGTTGTTGTTGTTGTGAAGCAGGCCAGTGTTCGTGACACAACACACTCCATTACACAGTTAACAAACAAATAATTTTTTACATTAAAAAATGACAAATAGCAAAAAGTGTAATCAGATCTGTTATATTAAACTAACTAACTTTGCATTAAAAAATAAATAAATAAATAAATAAACATATAAGCTCATTAAACTTCATAATTAAATTTATTATCATTATTACCAACAAAAAACAAGTTGTGTTTGAGGTGCAAGAGATGCTGGGAGGAGACTGCCAGGGAGGTGATGGGAGAGAGGGAGCCCCATGCTGCTTCACCTTTCCCAGGGTGAGTGCTGGCAGTCTGGCCAGGCGGCGGTGGTGGTGGTGGTGGCGGTGGTGACGCTACCCGGGGACAGGCAGCGTGGTGGTGGTTGGCCTGGTGTCTCTGGCGAGGTGGTGCGGGGCATGGAGGAGGTGCAGGAGGCAGCCCGCCACTGCCCCACTGCTGAGGTGACTGTGGTGCAGTGTGGCGTGGTGCTGGCACGGCACTGCTGCACCACACCACACACCACACCACTGCCACCATCATTTATTTATTTATTTATTTTTGAGTAGACAAGCAAACACATACACACGCCCATAAACACACACACACACACACACACACACACACACACACACATACATACAGACAGACATACAGACAGACAGACGGACACACATGTAAAGTTCAGAGTGCGGGTTGTGATGGTGGCAGTTGTTGGTGTGAATATTGGCGGCAGGACACACCGCTCCACGCATTGCTCCTTCACTAACAACACGAAAGTTTCCAGTGCAAACACTTCTGTTATCAATATTCACACTGTCTCATTTTGCTTCTCAATAAAATGATTGTACAAACACAAATCTTGCTTTTCATTTTCCTTCAGGTGGAAGTGAAAGGCCGCGCTGCACCCTCAGTTACACTAGTGCTCCTCTTATTACCATTACTACTATTATTATTATTATTATTATCATTATTATTATTATTATTATTATTATTATCATTATTATTAACTGTAGGTTGACTTTGTAAGTTTGCTTTAGTCACCGTCAATCTGTTCTTTCTCTTTGAAGACTGCGTTGATGGAAGGGGTGACTGCACCAATGTCACTGCGGGGGACTGCGCTCAAAACTGTGCCACGCTTGACTTTCCTTGGTGACGGAATACACAGAGGGGATGTGCCGCAACATTGCAGCAAAGGCAGGGGAGATGTGGGCACTTATACAGTCATACCAGTGACATAATGGCTGCACCGCTTATTTGGGTGGCTCATGAATAACAAGATAAAGTTAAAAAAAAGCAAAATTTTGTGAGGAAGAGCAAAGGGATTTACGTTGTAGCATTGTTTGAGTGAGCGGTAGAAGACAGCTAGATATGCAACATTGCGGCGGTGAGAGAGAGGCTGAAGACAGTCAGTTAGAGGAGAGGAGTTGATGAGACGAAAAGCATTTGATTCCACCCTGTCTAGAAGAGCAGTATGAGTGGAACCCCCCAGACATGTGAAGCATACTCCATACATGGACGGATAAGGCCCTTGTACAGAGTTAGCAGCTGGGGGGGGATGAGAAAAGCTGGGGGAGACATCTCAGAACACCGAACTTCATAGAAGCTGTTTTAGCTAGAGATGAGATGTGAAGTTTCCAGTTCAGATTATAAGTAAAGGACAGACCGAGGATGTTCAGTGTAGAAGAGGGGGACCATCGAGCGTCATTGAAGAAGAGGGGATAGTTGTCTGGAAGGTTGTGTCGAGTTGATAGATGGAGGAATTGAGTTTTTGAGGCATTGAACAATACCAAGTTTGCTCTGCCCCAATCAGAAATTTTAGAAAGATCAGAAGTCAGGCGTTCTGTGGCTTCCCTGCGTGATATGTTTACCTCCTGAAGGGTTGGACATCTATGAAAAGACGTGGAGAAGTGCAGGGTGGTATCATCAGCGTAGGAGTGGAAAGGACAAGAAGTTTGGTTTAGAAGATCATTAATGAATAATAAGAAGAGATTGGGTGACAGGACAGAACCCTGAGGAACACCACTGTTAATAGTGTCACGAGAGGGCAAGATCATGAAGATACCCAGACTGAGTCCCAGCTGAAGTGGAGGATGACGTCACACTACGTCACCTCGCCGGCCGCCTACCCTGGGGCTCGGGAGTATCACGTGACGTGTAGCAGCCCTGGGATTGGTGGCGGAACAGTTTGGGAGACAGAGTGGCGGGAGAGCACTGGAGAGGGAAGAAAGCCCGCGCGTCGCCGACACTGCCTCCTGTACTTGTATGTGCCTTTGTGAGCTGGAGCGAGGCGTCAAGAAGCCTTCCGAGGGTCGACAAGAGGCCCGGGGTGCCGAGCTACAGCATAGGACTACTGTGTAGTGTGAGCAACGGAGAATAGAGGGCCAGAAGCCGACAAGTGTGTTTTACTATTCGCCTTCTGAGGGGAGCCAGGGGAGAACACGGAGCGCCGCAGGGTAAGTTCACCGTCACGTATGCAGGAAGCACCGGACCCTAAAAGTGTAAGTGTGACGGCCCACAGGGTGGTGAAGTTACAGTGGTGTCAGGATCGTGGGATGAGTTAAGTGCTAACTGTGTGCGTCGCGGTGTGTTACCGAGTGTGCGTGTGTATTGCACAGGGGAGGCGAGCAGCGGTGGTACGGGTAACGTACTTGTGGATCGCAGCGGGCGGGCGGACGGTGCAGTGTGTTTTGCCATGGTAAGCTGCGTGTTGTGTTAAGTTACGGTGCCTTACAGTAATTAAGTCAGCATGGCGGCGAAAGAAATCACACTAGCGGATGTTATGAGTGCCCTGAAGGCGCAGGGAGAGGTACAGCATGCTGAGTTGCAAGCGGTGACGAGCAGTGTAGACCGTGTATTTAAGGAGGTTATGGGGCTCGTGAAGGAGGAGTGTTCACGGGTTAAAGACGAGGTGTTAAGTGAAGTGTTCACCAAGGATCAGGTGAAGGGAGAGGTGGAAAAAGCGGCCAGTGAACTGAGGAGATATGTGGATGAGGTTGTGGCGGCACAGGCGCCTCCTGTACTCTCTCAGCATAAAGGCACGCTGTTCCGGTCAAGTGGGCGTGCTAGTGAGACTGAGGGGGGGAGTGACGAAGAGGAGGAGGATAATAGTTGTCACGGAAGCCTAAACAGCCTTTCTCCATTGGCCAAGGTGATACCATCTCCCCTACGCTCTCCTGTAAACGTCTTATCACCTCCACCATCCCCGCTAGCCTCAGTAAAGTCGTACCCCTCTGCTGCCAGCTCCACGTCACGGAGGCTGAAGGACGGGACGAGGCGCCGGCCACAGGAGTTCGATGGAACAGTGTCTTGGGAAGCGTATAAGACACAGTTCGAGCTCTTGGCCAGCGCCCGCCAGTGGAGTCGCCCTGAGATGGCCATGCAGCTGGTGTGGGCACTCAAAGGACCGGCATTAGAAGTCCTGAACCAGCTGCCAGCTGCCCAGCGGTGCTCGTATAGTAAAGTGACGGCGACACTGGAGAGGAGGTACGGGTACCAGCACCAAACCGAGGTGTTCAGGACAAGGTTCCGGGCCAGGTTACGAGGCCCGGGGGAGACCCTGACACGCCTGGCGCAGGATTTGGAGGTGCTGGTGCGGCGTGCGTACCCGGAGGCCAGTGAGGAGATGATCACCATTCTCCTGCGGGATCAGTTCGTTGATGCCATCGATAACCAACAACTGAGGATATACGTCCAGCAGGCACACCCCAAGGACCTTCAGGAGGCCCTGGCGAGGGGCCTGGAGATGGAGTCATTTCTCCGGACGACGCGGGAGCGACCCAGCGGGAATTATGTCCCGCAGAGAGTGAAGGCAAAGAAAGGGGCCGTGCAGAATGCCTACTCTAGCCCTTCACCGCCCCTAGGTGAGTTCAGGGGTAAGTGCTACTCTTGCGGGCAGCAGGGGCACACCAAGAGGTACTGCCCGCAGGGATCGAGTAGCGGAAAGGCTGTCAACGGCAGAGCAGGGCAGTACCAGTACAAACCCTGTTGTTGGAACTGCGGTCAGGGGCACAAGACGGCAGAGTGTGCCCTCGTCTCTCCCAGGGATAGCAAGGAGGCTGGGGGAAACGGAAAGAGGCTGGTGGAAGGGGTCGAGCGCCAGCCAGAGAGCCAGAGACCCCAGTCCGCCTAAGTTGCCACGCCGAGGGTGCCTGGACAGTGCAGGTGGGCGGGCAAGTGGATGGCAAATCTTGCTGCCTCACTGTGGACTCGGGCGCGGAACGTACCTTCGTGCAGGACGGGGTGGTGGCAACTGGACAGCCCCCGGTGGCCCAGCAACAACTGTGTGGTATTACAGGGCACTGCACACAGCTGAGGGGACCAGTGCATGCCAGGATTGCGGTTGGCAGCACGGAGGAGCATCTTCCCGTCTTTGTAGCGGACGTCGGGGAGAACTTGCTCGGCCTAGACTACCTGAAGCAGAGCAGGGCGGTGCTGGACTTCGGGGAAATGACTATGTCGGTCAGAGGTAGTGTGGTGCCGCTACAGGAGGGCGGTGTTGACGCAGAGGAGTGTGAAGCTTCAATTGAAACTCACCGAGCCCATACTGCGTCCCTACCCGAAGCTAGCCACCGCTGCCGTCTCAGTAAGGAACAGAAGGAGGAAAGTCAAGGGTCGGAAGAGTGTGAAGGTGTACAGACGACTATGGACCCGGAAGGTCATTGCGAGGACATGCAGGGGAGTAGCACTGGGGTTCCACCTCATCTGCAGGATCTATTGCAGAGGAGTTCGGCATGCCTGTCTGGGGAACAGGTGGACGAGGTGAAGGAAGTGCTGACTCTGTATGCAGATGTCTTCTCGCAGGGAGATAATGACCTGGGCCGGACCAGTCTGGTTAAACACCGCATTTACACAGGGGATAGTCGGCCGGTTAAGTTGCCACCCCGCCGGATTGCGCCTGCTCGTCGGCTGGAAGTGGAAAAAGCCGTGGAGGAGTTGCGCGCGCAAGGGATAATCGAAAAGTCGGCTAGTCCCTGGAGTGCTGCTGTTGTCCTCGTTAAGAAGAAGGATGGGTCTACCAGGTGTTGTGTGGACTATCGGGGCCTTAACGCAGTGACGACAAAGGACTCTTACCCTCTACCGAGGGTGGATGACACGCTTGATGCGCTCACGGGGGCCCAGTGGTTCTCCACCTTAGACTTGAAATCAGGTTACCATCAAGTTGAGGATGCGGAGGAGGACAGAGAGAAAACGGCCTTCTCGTATGGGCAGGGACTGTATCAGTTTAAAGTGATGAGTTTTGGTCTGGTGAATGCCCCGGCCACCTTTGAGCGTCTAATGGAGCGTGTGTTGGATGGGTTGCTGTGGAAAAGCGCCCTGGTGTACTTGGACGATGTGCTAGTGTACGGGAATTCGTTCAAGGGGGCTCTGGAGAGGCTTAAGACAGTGTTGGACAGGTTCAGGGGGGCAAATGTGAAACTCAGTCCAAAGAAGTGTAGCCTGTTCCAGAGGGAAGTGCCGTTTCTGGGTCACATAGTGAGTAGTGAGGGAGTGAAAACAGACCCTGGTAAGGTAGAGTCAGTTAAGGAGTGGCCAGTGCCGCGCAGTGTGACGGAAGTGCGCGGGTTCCTTGGGTTGTGTACGTACTACCGGAGGTTTGTGAAGGGTTTTGCGCAAATTGCGGTGCCACTCCATCACTTGACTCGTAAAGGGGCATGCTTTGACTGGAGCGAGGACTGTCAACGGGCCTTTGAAACTCTGAAAGAGGCTCTCGCTAACGCCCCTGTGTTACCGTACCCGGATCCAATGAAACCATACGTGTTGGATTGTGATGCGAGTGCTGAGGGAGTAGGAGCCGTCTTGTCCCAGGAGAAAGACGGACAAGAGTGGGTCGTCTCCTACTTCAGCAGGAAGTTCTCAGCCCCTGAAAGGAACTATTGCGTCACTCGTAAGGAGTTGTTGGCAGTGATCCTGGCCATTGATCACTTCCATCCTTACTTGTACGGGGCCAGATTCAAGATTAGGACAGACCATGCTGCTCTGAGGTGGCTGAAAACCCTCAGAAACCCGGAGGGGCAGCTGGCCAGGTGGATTGGCAAGCTGGAGCAGCATGACTACAACATCGAATACCGGCCTGGAAAAATGCATAGCAATGCTGACAGTTTGAGTCGCCGTCCTTGCGACAGTGACTGCAGGCATTGTAGACGCCATGAGACTGAGCCTGTGTGCGTGAAGGCTGCCGGTCTTGTCAGTGACACTGAGTGGGGAGAGGACCTCAAACAGGCCCAGCGACAGGACGCTGATATCGGGCCCATAGTGACACTGCGGGAAGAAGGCGAAGAAAAACCGCCATGGGAAAGCGTGGCCCCGCTAAGCCCTGCCGCCAAGGCGTTGTGGCAGCAATGGGCAGTGTTGCGAGTGAGTGACGGTGTGCTGCAACGGCGGTGGGAGTCATGTGACGGCGGTGTGGCCTTCTGGCAAACAATTGTCCCTGTGAATATGAGGGAGGCCTTAGTGCGCGAGGCTCACGGTGGAAATGCAAGTGGTCACTTCGGTGTGAGGAAAACGCTAGGGCGGTTAAAGCAGCGGGTTTATTGGGTAGGCATGCGGAAGGACGTTAGTGAATGGTGCAAAGTGTGTGACGTGTGCTGTGGGAAGATGGGCCCCGGGAGAAAGACAGTTGCTCCCTTACAGGTGTATCAGGTTGGGGCACCTATGGAGAGGGTGGCAGTGGACATCCTGGGTCCGTTCCCTCAGACACTGAGAGGTAACCGCTTTGTGTGTGTGACCATGGACTACTTCACTAAATGGCCGGAAGCGTATCCGCTGCCAAACCATGAGGCTGCCACCGTGGCAGGTGTGTTAGTGGACGAGTTCTTCGCCCGGTTTGGCGTGCCGCACGAGCTGCACTCTGACCAGGGCAGGGAGTTTGAGTCAGCAGTATTCCGGGAGTGCTGCCAGTTGCTGGGCGTCAAGAAAACTCGTACTACACCCCTGCGGCCGCAGTCGGATGGCATGGTGGAACGCTACAACCGCACGTTGGGGCAGGAGTTGGCCAAATATTGCCAGGAAGGGCAGGAGGACTGGGACTTAAAAATCCCCCTGCTTCTCTTGGCCTACCGGTCCGCCGTGCATGAGGTGACCGGTTACACGCCAGCCCGGCTGATGTGTGGGCGGGAGCTCCGGCTAACAGTGGACCTCGTGACTGGCAGGCCGCCGGACGAAGACCTGCCCACTACCATCACCCAGTACGCTACAGCCCTACAGGACCGTCTCCGGGAGGTGCACCATCAGGTGAGGGGTAACCTGAAGGTTTCCGGTGAGGCGATGAAGGACCGGTACGACCGCCGGGCAACGGCACCACCCTTTAGCGAGGGGGATCAGGTGTGGCTGCACAACCCTCGGCGTAAGAAAGGATTGTCCCCTAAGCTCCAGAGCCCCTGGGAGGGGCCATACGTGGTGGAGAAGGTCATCTCGGACGTCACCTTCAGGATACGCCAAGGGCCAAGGAAGCGGGCACTGGTGGTGCACGCTGACAGGCTCTGGGGTTACCATGGCCCTGGAAACTTCTCCTGGGGAGAGCGAGCTGCTCTCCTGACCAGTGACGAAGAGGAGGACAAGGACAAGGGCCTTGGGGACGACGAGCCCCTGGTGATGGAGGATGACGGAGACCTGGACCTGAGAGAGCCTGAGCCGCTGGTGATGGAGGAAGGTGGAGCGGATGAGTTGTGTCCCTTGGAGGGGGCACTGGCGGATGTCGACGCTGGACCTGTAGTAGGGAGACCCAGACGGGAGCGGCATCCACCCAAATGGAGTGAGGATTATGTTCTTTGTTGATTTTTGATATACCTAAAGTTGAAGTATTAGTTTCTTGTTTTTGGGGGTGTATCTGTAACCTAAAGGGAATAGAGAGAGTTGGGGAGCGAGGGCGCTCAGTCTCTTTACAGGAGGGGGTAGTGTCACGAGAGGGCAAGATCATGAAGATACCCAGACTGAGTCCCAGCTGAAGTGGAGGATGACGTCACACTACGTCACCTCGCCGGCCGCCTACCCTGGGGCTCGGGAGTATCACGTGACGTGTAGCAGCCCTGGGATTGGTGGCGGAACAGTTTGGGAGACAGAGTGGCGGGAGAGCACTGGAGAGGGAAGAAAGCCCGCGCGTCGCCGACACTGCCTCCTGTACTTGTATGTGCCTTTGTGAGCTGGAGCGAGGCGTCAAGAAGCCTTCCGAGGGTCGACAAGAGGCCCGGGGTGCCGAGCTACAGCATAGGACTACTGTGTAGTGTGAGCAACGGAGAATAGAGGGCCAGAAGCCGACAAGTGTGTTTTACTATTCGCCTTCTGAGGGGAGCCAGGGGAGAACACGGAGCGCCGCAGGATAAGTTCACCGTCACGTATGCAGGAAGCACCGGACAATAAAAGTGTAAGTGTGACGGCCCACAGGGTGGTGAAGTTACAATAGATTTAGGAGAAGAACAGTGACCGTCTACCACAGCAGCAATAGAACGGTCAGAAAGGAAACTTGAGATGAAGTTACAGAGAGAAGGATAGAAACCGTAGGAGGGTAGTTTGGAAATGAAAGCTTTGTGCCAGACTCTATCAAAAGCTTTTGATATCTCCAAGGCAACAGCAAAAGTTTCACCAAAATCTCTAAAAGAGGATGACCAAGACTCAGTAAGGAAAGCCAGAAGATCACCAGTAGAGCGGTCTTGATGGAACCCATACTGGCGATCAGATACAAGGTTGTGAAGTGGTAGGTGTTTAACAATCTTCCTGTTGAGGATAGATTGAAAAACTTTAGATAGGCAGGAAATTAAAGCAATAGGACGGTATAGTTTGAGGGATTAGAACGGTCCTTTTTAGGAACAGGCCGAATGTAGGCAAACTTCCAGCAAGAAGGAAAGGTAGATGTTGACAGACAGAGATGAAAGAGTTTGACTAGGCAAGGTGCAAGCACGGAGGCACAGTTTCGGAGAACAATAGGAGGGACCCCATCAGGTCCATAAGCCTTCCGAGGGTTTAGGCCAGCGAGGGCATGGAAAACATCATTACAAAGAATTTTAATAGGTGGCATGAAGTAGTCAGAGGGTGGAGGAGAGGGAGGAACAAGCCCAGAATCGTCCAAGGTAGAGTTTTTAGCAAAGGTTTGAGCAAAGAGTTCAGCTTTAGAAATAGATGTGATAGCAGTGGTGCCATCTGGCTGAAGTAGAGGAGGGAAAGAAGAAGAAGCAAAGTTATTGGAGATATTTTTGGCTAGATGCCAGAAATCACGAGGGGAGTTAGATCTTGAAAAATTTTGACATTTTCTGTTAATGAAGGAGTTTTTGGCTAGTTGGAGAACAGACTTGGCATGGTTCTGGGCAGAAATATAAAGTGCATGAGATTCTGGTGATGGAAGGCTTAAGTACCTTTTGTGGGCCACCTCTCTATCATGTATAGCACGAGAACAAGCTGTGTTAAACCAAGGTTTAGAAGGTTTAGGATGAGAAAAAGAGTGAGGAATGTACGCCTCCATGCCAGACACTATCACCTCTGTTATGCGCTCAGCACACAAAGACGGCTCTCTGACACGGAAGCAGTGGTCATTCCAAGGAAAATCAACAAAATACCTCCTCAGGTCCCCCCAACTAGCAGAGGCAAAACGCCAGAGGCACCTTCGCTTAGGGGGATCCTGAGGAGGGATTGGAGTGATAGGACAAGATAAAGATATGAGATTGTGATCGGAGGAGCCCAATGGAGAAGAAAGGGTGACAGCATAAGCAGAAGGATTAGAGATCAGGAAAAGGTCAAGAATGTTGGGCGTATCTCCAAGATAGTCAGGAATACGAGTAGGGTGTTGCACCAATTGCTCTAGGTCATGGAGGATAGCAAAGTTGTAGGCTAGTTCACCAGGATGGTCAGTGAAGGGAGAGGAAAGCCAAAGCTGGTGGTGAACATTGAAGTCTCCAAGAATGGAGATCTCTGCAAAAGGGAAGAGGGTCAGAATGTGCTCCACTTTGGAAGTTAAGAAGTCAAAGAATTTCTTATAGTCAGAGGAGTTAGGTGAGAGGTATACAGCACAGATAAATTTAGTATGAGAGTGACTCTGTAGTCGTAGCCAGATGGTGGAAAACTCGGAAGATCAAGAGCATGGGCACGAGAGCAGGTTAAGTCATTGGCACATAAACGCAGCATCCAGCTTTGGATCGAAAATGAGGATAGAGAAAGTAGGAAGGAACAGAAAAGGGGCTACTGTCAGTTGCCTCAGACACCTGAGTTTCAGTGAGGAAAAGAAGATAAGGTTTAGAAGAGGAGAGGTGGTGTTCTACAGATTGAAAATTAGATCTTAGACCGCGAATGCACAAGTTAATGAAGAAAAAGTTGAGGGGGGTGTCAAGACACTTAGGGTCGTCGACGGAAAGGCAGTCCGACCTGGGGACATTTATGGTCCCCTCACCAGATGGGGACTCCGAGGCTGGTGTAGGAGTCGCCATGATGATTTTAAAATTTTTGAGTGAATGGTGTGTGTGTTATTAGGTGCTTGTAGTTTTGTGTGGAGGAAGAGAGTTGTCTTTAGAGGGCAGGCTGTGACTGCCCCCTTGTGTTGTGAGACACAAAGGGAAACGTTCAGTGAGGTCACATCTGGCTTTAATGATAAGTTCACAGCACCCCCTGAACAGTGCTGCACACCTCACTGGGAGTAATTATCGTTTCGGCAGGTGTCTACTGCCTCCTCCAGCTCACACACAGAGGCACGCTGACAGTGCTGCCAGTGTGTCGTGGCAAGGAAGAAAGGGAAGGGACCCTAAAAGATGTGAAAAAGTCCCTTGTGCACGCCTGGGAAGTACGCCTGAGGGAGTTTAGGTGTTAAATTAGAGGAGACATGTTGACCCCGTGCTCTCAAGTAGCCGATCTGCGGAAGACGTCACAAGAAGAATAACAACAAGATCAAGAACAAGATCATCGTCATTGTTGCCTTGTTTACCTTTGTCACAGTGGTCCTCCTCCTACTGTCCGTGTGTATGTGTGTCTGTGTGTGCGTGTGAGCCTGCCTGTGTGTGTGTGCGTGTGTGTGTGCGTGTGTCTTTTGAAGGCACCTCTCAGGCCGCTGCTGTCTCCTCTGCCTGGTGAGTGAGGGCGATCTCTCTCTCTCTCTCTCTCTCTCTCTCTCTCTCTCTCTCTCTCTCTCTCTCTCTCTCTCTCTCTCGTACACACGCAACGAAAACTACTACTACTACTACTACTACAACAACTACTACTACTACTACTACTACTACTACTACTACTACTACTACTACTAAGGTTTAATTTCCTGATCTCTCTCTCTCTCTCTCTCTCTCTCTCTCTCTCTCTCTCTCTCTCTCTCTCTCTCTCTCTCTCTCTCTCTCTCTCTCTCTCTCTCTCTCCTTGGTCTCTTTTTCCTTATAATTATCTCCTCCTCCTCCTCCTCCTCCTCCTGTTGTTATTTGTTTCGTGAATATCATTAAGTGTTGTGTCTGCGGGAAGGAAGGAGAACAATTCGTGACAAACAAATAAAGAAAGGAAGGAAGGAAGGAAAGAAGGAAGGAAGGAAGAAAGAAAGGACAGTGTTGAGTCTCGCAGGTCACGCCAGCGTCTTGTAAACTGTAAATTTGCTTGCTTCACCTGGCAATTGTGAACCAGTAAGTCAATTCTTGCTTCACTTTAGGTTTGGTTAGGTTAAGTTAGGTTTGGTTAGGTTTGGTTAGGTATGGTTAAGTTTGGTTAGGTTAAGTTAGCTTAAGTTAGGTTTGGTTAGGTTAAGTTAGGTTAAGTTAGGTTTGGTTAGGTTAAGTTAGGTTTGGTTAGGTTAGGTTAGGTTAGGTTAAGTTAGGTTTGGTTAGGTATGGTTAGGTTTGGTTAGGTTTGGTTAGGTTTGGTTAGGTTTGGTTAGGTCAAGTTAGGTTTGGTTAGGTTAAGTTAGGTTAAGTTAGGTTAAGTTAGGTAATATTATATTTGGTTAGGTTAAGTTAGGTTTGGTTAGGTTTGGTTAGGTTAAGTTAGGTAATATTATGTTTGGTTAGGTTAAGTTAGGTTTTGTTAGGTTAAGTTAGGTTTGGTTAGGTTAGGTTAGATTAAGTTAGGTAATATTATGTTTGGTTAGGTTAAGTTAGGTTTGGTTAGGTTAAGTTAGGTTTGGTTAGGTTTTGTTAGGTTAGGTTTGGTAATATTATGTTGAGTTAGGTTAGCTTGTGTTGTGTTGTGTTGTGTTGTGTTAAGCCGTGAGGTTGTTGTGCACCGTGGACAGGTGGACGGGTGCAGCAGTGAGCACACTGGTGTGTGGGGCTTGGCACACCAGTGGTGCGCTGGGCAGTAAACACAACTGTAGATTTAAAGTCATTTTTCTCCTTTGCAATTACTGAGTGCACCTTTTGTTGACTGTTGAACATTAGCAAGGGACAGGAACATGTGCAACACCAACACACCACCATGCATTGACCCTTTCCTCTGAGGCAAGGTGTTCACACTCCACCACTGAACACTCACCCTTTTTATGGTGTGAACAACTAAGACACGGTAACACAAACAAACAAACAAACAAACAAACAATGTGCAGTGCAGAATTGGAGTTGTGTCATTGAAAACCACCTACACTGATGAAATAAATCAATAAATTATGACATTTGCAACAACTTGTATTTGTAGGTGAAGAAAATGAGTGGGATTAGTGTGAGTGGTTTGGTGAGTGGCATGCAGCGTGTTCCAGCACGGAAGCCTTCTCTGTTCTAAATGCTAAAATTAACGTGCTGCCCAAACAAACAAAGTTGTCGCTGGCTTGTCACAAATGTGCATGTCACACACAAATGGTTTGAATAATCTTGAAGTAAACACACTTTCTATAAACAACACTGCTCACTACACTCACACACACACACACACACACACACACACACACACACACACACACACATAAGTAAATAAATATGTGTGTGTGTGTGTGTGTGTGTGCGTGCGCATGTCAAGCCACACGAGTTGTTGGGACAGAGAGAAGGTGCCCATGTGCTTTCTCCTTGACGGCCGCAGTGTGACTGGCGCTGCGGCAGTGGGAAGCTTGCCAACACAGGGGCACCTCTTGTTGTTGTCTGATGCAGCTAGTGGCTTGAGTTAGGTTAGGTTAGGTTAGGTTAACTTTGGTCAGGTTAGGTTAGGTTAGCCTTGGTTGGGTGAGGTTAGGTTAACTTAGGTTAGGTTAGATCAGGTTAGGTTAGGTTAGAGTTAGGTTAGGTTAGATTAGCTTAAGTCAGGTTAGGTTAGATCAGGTTAGGTTAGAGTTAGGTTAGATCAGGTTAGGTTAGCTTAAGTCAGGTTAGGTTAGGTTGGAGTTAGGTTAGGTTAGGTTAGGTTAGGGTATGGTGCAAGAAGTAAAGGGGATGGCAGTGTTGGTTGTAGCTGCAAATTTAGCAGGATAACTAAGGTGATGCTATAAAAAAATGACCAAAGGTGTTTTTGATGCATTTGTACCACAGGTGATGTGCCGACTTAGCCTGACCCACCCCTAACCTAACCTAACCTAACCTAACACAATGAAATCTAAAGCAACCTAGCCTAACCTCTCTCTCTCTCTCTCTCTCTCTCTCTCTCTCTCTCTCTCTCTCTCTCTCTCTCTCTCTCTCTCTCTCTCTCTCTCTCTCTCTCTCTCTCTCTCTCTCTCTCTCTCTCTCTCTCCTCAGCCAAGCAAAAACCAAGCCATCCTATTGGTCAACAGGGGATCACCATCAGCCCTCCCATTGGCCCAGAGCTTTGTGGATTGTGATTGGACGGCTGGCTGGCTGACCTGACCTGACCTCAACCGAGCCAACATGATTTACGTTTTCCTTGTTGACACTGGCACCATGATGACCTTTGACATGAACCTGGCACTAGAGAGGTAGGCAGAGAGAGAGAGAGAGAGAGAGAGAGAGAGAGAGAGAGAGATGTATTTTTTGGCAAAGGTATTTATGTAATTAGAATTATATCAATGTGTGTGTTTGTGACCTGTCAATATACATAGGCCTACAGATTTTGTGACCAGTCAATATACATAGGCCTACAGATTTTGTCACCTGTCAATATACATAGGCCTACAGATTTTGTGACCTGTCAATATACATAGGCCTACATAGGTAATTGAGTAAGCCTTTAGTTAGCTGAACAGTCTGAGGCAACAATCACACTAATAATAATAATGATAATAATAATAATAATAATAATAATAATAATAATGATAATAATAATAATAATAATAATGATAATAATAATTGGTTTATTTATTTTGTGCAGTGTTGAGGTGTTGAAGGGTGCAATACACAATGCTGTCAAGGTGCCCCCAGACAAACAGGTCAGTATTGCCAGATAGCTTACCTTAGCTTAGGTTAGGTTAGGTTAAGTTTGGTTAGCTTAGAGTTCTTCCAAACTGGTGTGTGTGTGTGTGTGTGTGTGTGTGTGTGTGTGTGTGTGTGTGTGTGTGTGTGTGTGTGTGTCTCCGCTGAGGCCAAATAAGACAAGTTTTTCCATGAGGTGTGGACGGACGGGAGGGGTGTGGGTGATGGTCCTGTGGGTCCTGGCATGGGCGGTGCTGGGTGGCGGCCGTCACGTGGCTTGGTGCGGGAGAGACTCCTGGGCAGTGAGAGGAATGGCAGAGGGGCTGGCAGAGTGAGGGTGCACCAGCAGACACACCCTGCCTGACTGTGGTGCACAACAAACTCACCAGTGACAAGGCTGTGTGTCCCTCGGCTGGTGAGGCAAGGCACGCTGGCTGGAGCCAGCGAGGGAGAGGCAGCCTGCGCCAGGAGACTGACTGACTGATGGACTGACTGACTGACTGACTGACTGACTGACTGACTGACTGACTGGCTGGCTGGCTGGCTGGCTGGCTGGCTGGCTGGCTGGCTGACTGGCTGACTGACTGACTGACTGACTGACTGACTGACTGACTGACTGACTGATGGACTGACTGACTGACTGACTAACTAACTAACTAACTAACTGTGTGGCTAACTGACTGATGGACTGACTGACTGACTGACTGATGGACTGACTGACTGACTGACTGACTGACTGACTGACTGACTGACTGAGTTTACCTGTGTGGGCCAATTCAGGCTGCGCAGTGTGTGTGTGTGTGTGTGTGTGTGTGTGTCAGTGTCTGGGATACCTCCCCTCTTCAGCTTGTCAACTCTGCCAGGGTCATTGACACACGCGAGTCACTCTGGCAATCTTGTTGTACTTGTCATGTTAGTTTGTGTTTTGTAATGATTTTTGTTCTATTTTTTGTTGTTTGTTGTTAATGTTTTGTGAGTTGTGTTAATATTTGATGTTGTTTGTTGAATTTGTAGAATTGCTATGTGCCTATTGCTTGTTTGCAAGGTGACAGTGGTTAGTGTGTGTGTGTGTGTGTGTGTGTATGTTACTACTACTACTACTACTACTACTACTACTACTACTACTACTACTACTACTACTACTACTACTGTCAACAGGTGCTGCTGGCCTCTGGGGGTGAAACACTGGACTCCTGCAAGCGGGTGTGTCATTACTCGGCCGGCACAGACACGTCCCCCATTTTTCTGTTCTCCAAGGTGGCCATTGAGGGAGCGGCTCCACCAACCCCCTCTGTGCAGCCTGGCGGGGACGGTGACCTCAGGGTAGGTAGTGGTGGTGGTGGTGGTGAAGGGTTGAGAATGGTGGCTGACTTGCAGTGGTGAGGCAGGCAGATGCAGCAAGCCAGCAGGCCTACATGTGGCAGGCCTAGCACAAGACACATCTGCCTGTGTCTGCCTGCTAGCCTCATCTGTGTGGTTGGCAGCCTTCCTCCACAGCTCCCTGGTGACTCCCCACTCACCACCACTGACAGCCTCCTTGGTGATGCTGCTCCATTCACCCACCACTCTCTTCCACACACACTTCCTTCCTGTCTCTTTCTTCAGCCTAAATTTTTTGAAGCCCCAGTCTGCTACTTGTCGTCCTGCCCACCGGTCCTCAGTGCGCTTGCTGCGTCCCCCTCGCCATGACCCCCCATGCCCCTCTTGACCTCCCCTCCCTCATCCTTGTGGTCACTCTCCCAGTGCTGGCTGTACCACCCCAGGCTGCAGCCCTTCCCACTGACCTCTCACCTTCCTGGCTGACCTCACCTCTGACCACTGCCAAATACAACTTTTACTCCTTGATATTCTGTTATTTTATTGTGTGTGTGTGTGTGTGTTTGTTTGTTTGTTTGTTTGTTTATTCAGCTTTATTTTATTGAATTACTACTACTACTACTACTACCACTACTACTACTACTACTACTACTACTGTTGCAGGCACAGGTGGAGGGGTGTCTCAACATGCCAGCCACTTACAACACTGTGGTGGCGCGGACACAGTTAGCACAGCAGTTTTACGAGCACGCTAGTGAGGTCACCAGAACGTGTCGCCAACTTGTTCACGACCAGCATCTGCAGCAACAAGGTCAGGTCGGGTTAGGTCAGATTAGGTTAGGTTATGTTAAGTTAGGTTAAGTTAGGTTTTTCAAATTTGAATGTTGTGAGTGTGTCAAAATGAAGGTCATGGGTTCTGAAGGTCACAGGGGGTTCTGAAGGTCACAAGGGAAAGCAGAAAGAGAGGGAAAGTAAAGAGGAAGAAAGAGAAAAAGATAAAGAAGAGAAGAGGGAACAAAGAAGAAGAAGAAATAATTGTTATGAATTTGTCTCTCTCCTCTTCCTCTTTCTTTCCTCTGTCCACTACTACTACTACTAGTACTACTACTACTACTACTACTACTACTACTACTACTACTACTACTACTACTACTACTACTACTACCACTACTGCAGGCTAGGCAGCAGTGGTGGCCAACTTGGAGGACATTGTGGCAGCCTTCAGAACAAGACATGACGCATTCCAGCAAAAATTTGTGGAGTATCTCAGTGGCCGGGAGGAGAAGGTCGCCCTGCTTCAGTCGTGAGTTTGTGTGTGTGTGTGTGTGTGTGTGTGTGTGTGTGTCAGGGTTGGAGGAAAGGTGGAGGGAACATGGAGAAAGGTCTGTGAGGGAGGAGAAGCCTGGAGGTAACTTTTGGAGGGAGATATGGAGGAGAGAAGAGAGGGAGGTGGAGAGAATGTCTTGCTTATATTTTTTATCATTTACAAGTCTCTCCTATAGTTTTGTGTGATGCCCCACTCTTCCTGCCAACTTACCGGTAGGGAGAGAAGGAGGAGGAGGAGGAAGAGAGAGGAGAGAGGAGGAAAGAGATGAAAGATTGGTTGGAGTGTGTGTGTATGTGTGTCCGTCTGTCAACACTACTACTACTACTACTACTACTACTTACAGTTTTGAAGAGGACCTTAAGCTACTGGCAAGGATTCCAGTCTTCCCTGAACATTTGGGGAAGACACAAGAGGAAGAGGAAGAAGAAGAAGCTGGGAAGAAGAGAAGGACAAGAACAGCACAGAAGAAAGAGGAGGAGGAAGAGAAGGAAGAGGAGGAGAAGGAGGAGGAAGAGGAGGAAGAGCAGGAGGAGGAGAAAAGAGGAGGAGAAGGAGGAGGAGGAGAAGGAGGAAAAAGAGAAAGTAAGTTGTTGTTATTGTTGTTGTTGTTGTTGTTGTTGTTGTAAATAAGAATAATTGTTGATATATCTCTCTCACTCTCTCTCTCTGTGTGTCTGTGTGTCAGTGAGGCAAGTGTCGCTGCTGGACTGGATCAGCGCCAAGGACAGCCAAAGTGACGTCAGACAGATTGCCCAACTCTGCTGCAGGGGACTGGCCCAGGTGTGTGTGTGTGTGTGTGTGTGTGTGTGTATGTCAGGTATTCACACCTAATTCTTGCTGCGTAATTCTGTTTCCGCAGGATTGAGTCAAGTTTGTAATCTTGCATTGTTTAACAAGTTGAGTGTTGTCACATTAGTGTGGCTCCCCCTCCCCCTGTGTTAGAATATTGCATGTTTCCAAGGCCACAGGGACACTCAGCCTGGTTCTCAAGAGTGTTTCTTCTGTCACTAATGCACAAATGTTGTTAATCTGTCTCTGGAACTGTAAAAACACCTTTGAAAACCCACATCACTTCAACTACAGCCTTTTAAAAGAGTGTTTCTCCCATCAGTAATGCAGAAATATTAATCTGTCACTGCAACTGTAAAAACACCCTTGAAAACCCACATCACTTCAACTACAGCCTTTTAAAATAATGTTTCTCCCATCAGTAATGCAGAAATGTTAATCTGTCACTGCAACTGTAAAAACACCCTTGAAAACCCACATCACTTCAACTACAGCCTTTTAAAAGAGTGTATCTTGTCAGTAATGAAGAAATGTTGTTAATCTGTCACTGCAACTGTAAAAACACCCTTGAAAACCCACATCACTTCAACTACAGCCTTTTAAAAGAGTGTTTCTCCCATCAGTAATGCAGAAATATTAATCTGTCACTGCAACTGTAAAAACATCCTTGAAAACCCACATCACTTCAACTACAGCCTTTTAAAATAGTGTTTCTCCCATCAGTAATGCAGAAATGTTAATCTGTCACTGCAACTGTAAAAACACCCTTGAAAACCCACATCACTTCAACTACAGCCTTTTAAAAGAGTGTATCTTGTCAGTAATGAAGAAATGTTGTTAATCTGTCACTGCAACTGTAAAAACACCCTTGAAAACCCACATCACTTCAACTACAGCCTTTTAAAAGAGTGTTTCTCCTGTCAGTCATGCAGAAATGTTAATCTGTCACTGGAACTGTAAAAACACTCTTGAAAACCTGCGTCACTTCAACTGGAGCCTTTTAAAAGAGTGTTTCTCCTGTCAGTAATGCTGAAATGTTAATCTGTCACTGCAACTGTAAAAACATCCTTGAAAACCCACGTCACTTCAACTACAGCCTTTTAAAAGAATGTTTCTCCCATCAGTAATGCAGAAATGTTAATCTGTCACTGCAACTGTAAAAACACCCTTGAAAACCCACGTCACTTCAACTACAGCCTTTAAAAGTGTTTCTCCTGTCAGTAATGCAGAAATGTTGTTAATCTGTCACTGCAATTGTAAAAACACACTTGAAAACTCGTGTCACTTCAACTGGAGCCTTTTAAAAGAGTGTTTCTCCTGTCAGTAATGCAGAAATGTTGTTAATCTGTCACTGCAACTGTAAAAACACCCTTGAAAACCTGTGTCACTTCAACTACAGCCTTTAAAAAGAGTGTTTCTCCTGTCAGTAATGCAGAAATGTTGTTAATCTGTCACTGCAACTGTAAAAAACACCCTTGAAAAACCTGTGTCACTTCAACTACAGCCTTTTAAAAGAGTGTTTCTCCTGTCAGTAATGCAGAAATGTTGTTAATCTGTCACTGCAAACTGTAAAAACACCATTGAAAACCTGTGTCACTTCAACTACAGCCTTTTAAAAGAGTGTTTCTCCTGTCAGTAATGCAGAAATGTTGTTAATCTGTCACTGCAATTGTAAAAACAAACTTGAAACACTTCAACTGGAGCCTTTTAAAGGAGTGTTTCTCCTGTCAGTAATGCAGAAATGTTGTTAATCTGTCACTGCAACTGTAAAAACACCCTCAAAAACCCCGCGTCACTTCAACTAGACACACACACACACACACACACACACACACACACACACACACACACACACACACACACACACTCACTCAGCACCAGTACTGCTGCTGCCACACAGATCAGTGAGGGGCTGCTGGAACAAGTGGGGCAAGAGGTCAGCGCTGTGCTTCGAGAGGCAGACCGGCCACAGATGAAGGAGGTGAAGGGTCTTGGTGAGCGCCTGTGTGGCCTGGAGCAGCTCATGCATGATGCTGCCTACGTGGTGCAGGAGCAGAGCAATTTCTCACAGATACTCCTTCATATCTCCCTCCACAAGTTACCTCCACACTTCTCCTTCCTAACAAACCTTCCTCCATGTTCCCTCCACTTTCTCTCCAATCCTGAGTATCCTGCGAGTCTTGCTTCATAGTTAAAATAGTGCTTTTGTTAGATAGTCTAACATCACCGCCAGCCATTTTCCCCTCCACCACCCTCTATTCTTTCCTCCATATCTCTCTCCATGAGTTACCTCCACACTTTTCCTTCCTTACAGACCTTCCTCCATGTTTTTTTCCACCTTTTCTCCAATCCTGACTATCCTGCAAGTCTTGCTTCATAGTTAAAATAGTGCTTTTGTTACATAGTCTGACATCACCCGCCAGCCATTTTCCCCTCCACCACCCTCTATTCTTTCCTCCATATCTCCCTCCATGAGTTAGCTCCAGGCTTCTCCTTCCTCACAGAACTTTCTCCATGTTTCTTCCACCTTGTCTCCAATCCTGACTATCCTGCGAGTCTTGCTTCATAGTTAAAATAGTGCTTTTGTTAGATAGTCTGACATCACCGCCAGCCATTTTCCCCTCCATCACCCTCTATTCTTTCCTCCATATCTCTCTCCATGAGTTACCTCCACACTTCTCCTTCCTCACAGACCTTCCTCCATGTTCCCTCCACCTTCCCTCCAATTCTGACTATCCTGTGTCTCTTGGTTCATTGTGAAAATAGTGCTTTTTTGACCTGTGCTCTCTCTGGCAGGCTCTGTTGAAGAACCAGGACAGGGCAGGGAAGGTGAATGACCCATCTATATTCCCTGACCTCTGCACTTCACACCGCAAGAATTTGATTGCACATGTTGAAAAACCATCAAAAGGTGTGTGTGTGTGTGTGTGTGTGTGTGTGTGTGTGTTGTGTGTGTGTGTGTGTAATAGTAGTAGTAGTAGATAATAGTAGTAGTAATATAGGAACATAATAAAAATAATCAAAAAATACTATGAAATTCTTACTGGAGGTGTTACTAACTCTCTCTCTCTCTCTCTCTCTCTCTCTCTCTCTCTCTCTCTCTCTCTCTCTCTCTCTCTCTCTCTCTCTCTCTCTCTCTCTCTCTCTCTCTCTCTCTCTCTCTCTCTCTCTCTCTCTCTCTCTCTCTCTCTCTCTCTCTCTCTCTCTCTCTCTCTCTCTCTCTCTCTCTCTCTCTCTCTCTCTCTCTCTCTCTCTCTCTCTCTCAGCTGCAAGACATCAAAAGGAGATGCATCAAGGCAAAGGAAGAGCTGTCGGAGAATTTGCACGTTAGATTGAAGTAAGTATTCACAGCAGCAGGAGGAGGAGGAGGAGGAGGAGGAGAAGAAGAAGAATCAGCTGTTCCTTTTTCGGTAATGATATTTGTTTGTTTGTTTGTTTTCTTTCTCAGTTTCTCTCCTTCCTTCCTTATTTTCTTGTTATCATCATTGTCCTTCTCTTTTCATTATTCACTTTGAGCTGTGTTGTCACTTGTTCCTCTTTCTTCTCTCCCTCCATTACAAAATTTTCCCTTTTCAACTCCCACCCCCTTTGTCTCTCCCTCCCCCCTGCCTCCCTGCCTCCCTGCCTCCCTGCCTGTTTCTCTTAACCGATCCTGATCCCATAGGTGGATAATGTATATAGAGAGGCGCCTGTACGAGGCGGACACGCGCGTCTCCATGCATCAAGAGAGTGTTCGGCGCCTGGCTGGACTCCTGCAGGTGGTGGAGCAGATTCACCGCGCCCCGAGGGTCTATGCCGCAGCCGTCACGGAGGTGGCTCGCCGGCACGCCTTCTCCAGGGCCTTCCTGCAGGTGAACTAAGGGTCAGAGGAGGGTGAGGATTGGAGGGGAGGTGGAGGGATGACTGGGGAAGGTGTGCAAGGAAGGAGAAGCATGGAGGTATCTTGTGGAGGGAAATATTGGAGGAAAGGAGAGAGGGTGGTGGAGAGAAGAATTATTGGCTGTGGTGGCAGACCATCTAACAAAAGCACTATTTTATCAATGAAGCAAGTGTCACAGAATAGTCAGGATTGGAGGAGAGGTGGAGGAAACACGGAGGAAGGTCTGTGAGGAAGGAGAAACATGGAGGTAACTTATGGAGGGAGATATGGAGGAAAGAAGGCACACTGGTGGAGAGTATGGCTGGCTGTCCTTGAGTTCATGCACACTCCTTACATCTTGCATCACCTGTCTGTTGTTTTGTAGTGGGCGTCTGAGCTGAGCAGCCAGAGTGGAGAGGTGTGGAGGCGCGAGGTGGAGGCAAGAAGAGGCTTTTCCCAAGACTTCTCCACCCACTTCCTAGCCTCTCTCTTTCCTGGTATGGAAGATCTGCCCCCTAATTTTGCAACCTCTCTACCATCCCAGTTTGACATGGCTCTCCCTAAGGTACGTGTGAGATTGTCTGACAAAAACACTATTTTAACCATGAAGCAAGTGTCGCAGGGTAGTCAGGATTGGAGAAGAGGTGGAGGGGACATGGAGGAAGGTCTGTGAGGGAGGAGAAGCCTGGAGGTAACTCATGGAGGGAGAAATGGAGGAGAGGGACTAAGAAAACACTGGCCACAGAGACGAGGCCTTGTTTTGTCACAACCACTGACTGAAGCCGGTTTGCTGGTGTAAAGTATGAATCCACACCATAAGTACATGACTAGTCCATTACTGAGTCCTTTATAGCCTGCTTGCCTGCCAGTTGTGGTTGTACAAGTTCCTGATACAAGGTACAAGCTGGGTCATAATTCTCTCTTTAACTTGCAGGACACACCTCTCTCTGCCAACTACCTCTGTATAAAAAACCCTGCCAGCTTTATGCATTCTAGTTACCTAAAGTCAGTCCAGCACTAGTACCAGCTTCCCCCAAGATGCTGCTGGCCCTGTCTTCAAATTGACCCTTGTTATTTGCCAGACTGTAAAGAAATCCTTGTTTACTTAATGTGTGTGTGTTTGTGTTGGCTTA